>NW_007260311.1:1200509-1226235 GCF_000164805.1 Carlito syrichta
TTAGATTTGTAATAGAGTTGATGCTTTAAGATTAAAATAATTTTAATCCCTTACTTGATCTAATGGTTTACTATTTTTTCTTATATTTTAAACAAATTAAAATATGGTAATGTAGTTAGCATCAAATCATAATGATAATTTGTTAGTTAAAGGCTATTTCAGTCTATAAAACTTTGATTACCAGGAATTTAGCTGTGGTTTTACGAGTTTTCCCATATGATTGCCCACAAATTTTTATGTTGACTAAAATTGTAAATTGTTTAAACTGTTCAAACAAATTACTTAGCAATTAAACCTTCAGTAAAATTGTAACTCATTTTAAATTTAGCACAGAGATTTGATGCTCTTTCTGAGGAAAACAACTGAACATAACAGTGAAATATGTAAATTCAGTATTTTCCATGAACTGTTTCCCATAGGACAAAAGCATTCCCTGTACTTTGTCTAGGAAAGCCTTCCATTAGTGTGATTTAATTTTGTAATAAAGAATCCCTTGAGAGAATTCCTGCCTTTGATTTTTATTCAGATTTCATTCATTCAAGATACATTTTTATTTTTTTTCTTATTCCTAATTTCTGGCATCTCACACTTAATATTTAAACTCATGCAAGTTAATGAAATCATATAGCATTGATTTATATTAGATATTACCTGTTGTGCTGAGAATTGCATAACTGGAGAATACTAAAAATAGCAAGTTTGACCGTGATACTAAAACTATTATATAAAACGTCAGTACTTTTTATTTTCTTGGACTAGAGACAGTAATAATGTTCTTGTGCATTTGCAGTGTTTGGATTAATATATAGTATTTATCTGTTAACTGTAAACGTTCGCATGCACTTGAGTATGCACCTGTATACTACAAGTAGCAATAGGATGACTATATAACCAGAATTTACATATTCTAATCCATTTTAGATGCACTTGTCATTCTGAGTCCATTTCAGCAGTGCTGCCGTTCTTATACACTTTCTTGTTGTTGATTTCTTTGCCAATTTGTTAGCCAGAGTCTACCAATATCATTACTTTTTGTCTATACTTAGATTTTGTTCAAAGATATCATGGTCCATCTTGATCGTTCATTTCACTGGTGAGTCTAGGCTTTTAGTAACTTGAATAACAAGAGAAGATTTCATTATCAAGTAGAATCTAGAGAAGATCCTTCTGCCCACATGCGTGCACATACACACAAAGTCTTTCTTTCCATTTTTAAGGTAATCAAATAAAAATATTCATGTGATGGTAACCTTAGCACAAAGCATATTTATTCAAAAGACAGAATTACTTACATTTTGTGAGTCAGTTCTGAATTTGGTCTGCTTTATATACTTCTTGATGTCAGTACTGCATACTTTCTTTCTATTGTAGTTTTGTTATTCTTTTCCTAATTTTCTATTATCTTCTGCTTTTGAGTCAATTGAATAGATTATACTCTGTTACTATTTTAATTCAGCTATGCTCTTCTTTATTCTCATACTATCTTTATTCTCAAAGTTTTCCAGTAAACTAAAGTTTAATCATGTTGCTTGTCCCCACCTTTTCCCGTTGAGAGCTTAGCTCTTTTCTGCTTGCATTCTCGTTAGGGTTGCTTAATAGAAATGAACCCCTAACCTCTTGCCTCTTAAAATTTATATTTTCCTTGCCATCTTGTGGCTTCCCGAGTTCTTTAAATTCTTTTTAGGAAAACGAACAGTTCAAAAAGAATAATACAAAGGGTTTTTGTTTGTTTGTTTGAATTGTGTTCAGGAAGGGCCTAAAACCAATCTTTATCATTTCTTGTTGGAAGCATACATACTCAGTTTTACATGCTGAAATGTTTGATCAGTTTTGTTTTCTGGATAAGAAAGTACAGTATCTCAGGAAATGTATCTAAAATGAATATTGTTTTTTATTTATTGTCAGATAACTTGACTTCATCAGTGATTTACCATATGACTTTTATGTAATTGTCAGTTTATTATTGTAGGAACAAAATTAGGACCGTTATTTGTAACTTAAACATAACTTGTTAACAGTCCAATTCACCATACTAAAATAATTTTTTTGGTAATTCTATTGAATATTTCAGATAGTCTTTCTAAAAATTTAAAGTGTTCTTAGATGCTTAGGAATTTTGTTAGGTTTTGGTTTTTCTTTGTTCTGTTATTAAAACAAGTTAGAAAATAATCAGTTCATGCTTTTAGTGATATTGTCTAATGATTTCTTTTTACAATACTTTGAAGTAATAGTATAATGATATTTAGTACTTACGCATTTTTTCTTGATCATCAATCATCAACTGATTTTTTAAATTGTTTTTATCTTGAGTATGATTTATGCCTATGTAACTGAAAATTGTGAAACATTGCTTTTCATAGTCCTTTGTCAAGGTATATGGTTGATTTTATAAATCAACGTATATGAGATCAGTTTTATAGTCCTCACTTACTTTAAGTTTTCCCTTCATTATCAATGCACTTTTGTGGAAATCCAGATTTATTGTTTATGTTGTAAAAGTATTTAGAGCATTTCAAATGGGGGCTATGCATATGGCAGTGTGATGCTATCAGTGAAACAGAATGTTCCCTCAAATCATTTGTTAGAGCTTTAAATTGTCAATTTTGTATTTTCTTTTATATGTATATTCATTTATATCCTGGAAACACAAACCAGTTGAACATATTGTACTCATAGGTACACACCTACACAACCAGTAATTAAAATACAATTTAGTATTTTGATCAAAATTTCACAGCAGGAGATACACATGTAATTCTCTTTGTTGGTTACATTTGCTGCAGCGATAGTAGTGTAGTATGTGGAAACCCAGTGCCAGTTTATGAGTTTCCATGGAAAAATCTCCTGTAGCGTCAGTGAACACCTATAACCTCTTTTAGTTTACTCTTAAATTGATGCTACTCATTATGATAATGACTGAAGGAGAGTGTGAATTACTCTGTATGGACAGTAAACATTCCAGAGATCTTCAGAATATACAGTCTCTTCACAATGAACTTGCTAGAAGAAAGAGCTCTTCCTTAGAAATATAGCCATTTCCTTTTTCTTCTCATTTTATGTAAAAATTGCTTCAAGAAACAAAACATTTTATTTTGCTTGTTAAAAACTGCAGTCAACATATATGAGTACAAAGAATAAAGCAAATTGAATCTCAGATCTTATCACTACAAGACAGTTACTGTCAGCTTTCTGTAATGCCTCTCAGTAGTAGGAACACCTCTTAGTTCTCTTATACATGTTTAAATATACATATGGTTATACTACATGCACATAATCTTTCATCAGGTTCTCCAACTTGTTTTTAGTTCATCTGTTATGGATATTTTTCCATGTCTATTTATAAATACAGATTTACATAATTTTGATGACCTTATATCCTATTCCTTTTTAGTATCATGATGTTATTAGTTAATTGACCCTTATTATGTTTCTAAGTTTTTACTGTGTAACAATGGTATGTAAATCTTTTTCAGGTTATGATTTCCTTAGTGTGAACTCTACAGCTAGAACTGTTGTGGAAAAGGCATTTGTATATTTTACATATATACAATGAGTAGTGAATAGTGAGTAGTCTTTCACTTTGTGCACCTACCAACAATGCATTGTAGTTCTTTTGTTGTATATATTGGAGGGAGAAGGAAGAATGTGGTTTTTATATTAAAATAAATCCATATTTTATATATCAAAATAAATGTAACATTTCAAAGAAATTTCTAATTTGTTTTGCTGGAGGTTAGTTCTAAAATTTTTCTGTTATTCACTTCTTTTTTGTTGACAATGCTTTGATAGAAAATTTTGTGAAATATTTTGGGTGCTTGAAATATCAAATAGATTATCAGTGGAAGAAAAATAATACTTAATATACTTAGATTACATATTTTTATGTCCACTAGTTTTAATGTGCACACATATTTTATTGCACTCTTGATGTTTGAGGAAAACTATAATTAAGTTGTAATAAATTGTCAAGTTAAGATTAATGATAAATACGGTAGTCTCTTTTCTAACTTAAAGCTTGTAATCAGCCAAACAACCAATGGTAGGGACTTTTTTTTTTTTTTACTTTACTAATGTGTTGGAATTCTAAGATCTCTTAGGCCATATAGAATTCAACAATGACAAATTCGGAATGATTGTGATAATACTTTTCTTTTTTTAAAATTGCTTTGAGACTTGTTCTGACTGCTGGCAGGTGCTAGCTAGAGAGACCTACGTCCAGCATTACCACTGTATAATTCTTAGCCAGTTTTGTTCCCTGTGAAAGTCAAACAGAAACGCTGTAACAGCCTTGTACTTAAATGCATCATGGAATCTTGAGTTAATTGCTCTCTTGCTCTTGTGGAAGTGATTTTGGTACTGGAATCCTTACTGCGGTAGTTGTGGGTTTGCAGATTTGCCCCTAGTGGGGATACCCCTGTTTGCCCAGCTCACTGGCTCATAGATGTGCAGTGGCCAGTACTCTCCTAATTGGTGAGACTCTAGATACCTTCTGTTCCTGAAAAAAGACTTGCTAATCTGTTAGCATCTAGAATATGGGATAAAGTACTGAAAATGACAAGATTCATTTTGTACTGTTAGGGATGTATAGTGTTTACTTTTGGGAGAAAAACATTTTGCTCATACATATTAGCAGTTTGAAAGTTGATCTTCTGAATGCTATACTTGGCTTTCTTTTGCATCTTACTAAATTTGAACAAAAAAAATTATAATACAGATTTTAAACAATGGGTCAGTCTCACCAGAAAATGTATAAGTTTGTTCTGATTCTATATGGAAAAGAAAGTTTCTTATTTCTACTTTTGTCATATTTATATGTTTTAAGAACTAGGGAAGCTGTGTTGTGTTACCTTGGGTCTGTGTGTCAGCTGTGAATGACAGAGATAATGTGGTTTTTATCAATATTAATACTTTCTGGGGCACAGTTTCAAAAAGGTCAGGAATGACGGAGCGAAAAATTTTCACGAGAATGCTTTATAACGTGCCTTGAAAACATGAAGCAATTTAACAAACTTGATTGTCCTTGGCTTTAGAGTAAAGGTTGCATATCGAAAGCTCTGGACGCTGCCAAGAATACAGAATAACAGGAATGCGTCCAGTCCTTCTCCAATCCAAAGTCTTTGTGAACACTTTTAGTAGCTGATATAACCTGTGGTGGGCAGAGTGGCTGAGGACTTATTTTAGTTGAAGTTAGACATATTTGATTGTCTTTTTTCTTTTATGTGTGTACTTCTTCACACACTTTAATTGTTCGCAAATCATCACACAATTGTAGACCAGTCTAGTGATTTTCTGGGAGGCATTGTTATTTTAAAGATTAGATACTCAGTTTTATAAAATTGCCATTGTCGACGCGTTAAAAAACCTCTTAGTATTTCAGGGGTGACCATTTTTATTTAAAGATGACTGTCCAATGAAAATTTGCATGCCATATGATGAATGCATAGTATTATTGGGAAAGGACATATTAATTATTCTAATTAACATGTGACTTTAGAAGTCTTATATTAATCAGCATGTGATTCTTGGGTATTGGTACCCTTGTGAGAATTTTTTGCACTTAGATGCAAAATACCAGGCTAAATATATTGCTTTGTTTGTGTGTGGAGAGAATATTCATCATAGTAGTACTGTACATCTCAGAAAACAGAAAGTAATTAAAATGTTGATTACTATAGTAAATCTCAAAACGTCTGATTATTTGTATTTCATATGTGCTCACATTTCTGAGAAGTTAGATTTTGTACAACAACCTACCATGATTATCTGATATCCTCCGGAAGGTTAGCTGAGTTGTTTCCTATATTACTTAGGAAAAAATTTCTTTTCACAATTGAAAATGTCAGCATCAATTTAAAGTAACACTAAGCATGTGCTTGCTTTCTGAATATTATCCTCCTCCACCTCCCTCCAACCACCCTGCCGAGGATCTAGCTGTGACAGTTTGATTAGATCATCAATCCTCACTGTTAACAGCACTTTTCCTGAACACCTGGGCTGCCAGGTCACATCTGAATTCAGCTACCGTTGTTTCAGTGACCCGACGTACATTCACCATAGCAATTTACATTATGTGCACAAATTAAAAGTTACCTTATAACAACAGTTTACTTTAAAAAATGACCTCTTTTTCCCCCATGTTAAGGTTCTGCTATGTTCTAGGAGGTATATTTTTGTGTGATGAAAGATATTTTAGAAGATACCCACCTTGATGAAGATGTTTCTTTTTTCTTTTCACTTGGGCTCTTAGAACTTCTGTAATGAAAATAATCTTGTCTTTCATCTTCTTGTGCTGTTTAAAAATCTGTTTTGATTGCATTTTAAAAATTTGATTATGTTTTTAACATAATTAAGCCTAAATAAATAATTGAATTTGTCATATACTGCTGAAATCTTTCTGCTTTCTGCTCCTAAATTCTCCAGTTGAAGTGTCACAATGGTCTGATTTATACTTTTCTATTTATAGTTGTAGTGATAGAGATAAATACCTACTTGCATTTTCAATGCAAATTGTTTAGTAGCAGACTGCAACATAAGCATCCTGTTAAATCTAGCATTATCGGATTTTTTGATACCATAATTATCTTTTGTTTTTTTCACAACTTTTTATTTTTATAATGAGGGGAGTAGAAATATAAAAATTTTATCATTAAAATTTATGATCCTTTAGGGACCTGACTTTTGTTGCTCAACCAAAGATTTCCTGTTTATGTTTGAATAGTGTTTAGGGAATTAAAATACTCCAGTTAAGGGTATCTCTTCCTAATATAGGTAGAGACAAAGAGAGTCAAGATCAATTGTATCTGTGCTTTTAGCTAGAATTTATTATTGTTTTTAGGTTTTTAATTGTTCATTTTCTTAAGGCGGATTTAAGCATTGTGCAAGCAAATCAAGGTGCTGTGTTTTTTTTTTAAAAATTGAGATATTCCTACTTGACACTTCAAGTCTTTTACTCTTTCATTCTATCTTCTTCATAGGAAAAGCAAATGGGTGTATGCATTGCAAAGACTTTCTTATTACTAATACACTGTTTTTTTTCTAGTAAGGTAAATTTTTTGAATTGTTAAAAATTCTTATCTTGATTTTTTAAAAAAATATGAACATGTTTTTAAATAATACAAAATAGTCACAGGTAAGATTATACTTTGTGGAATGCCAAACCAACCCGTGTGCACATATCTCTCCACTGTACTCTGGAGCAATGAATGGACTTGGACCTGTGTGACCCTGTGCTCTACAGCCTCTCATCTTGCACAACTTCCATTTTCATCAGTATGGCTACTGCTTTTTATTATTATTATTAATTTTTTTAAAGTCAGAATCTCACTCTGTCACCCAGGCTGGAGTGCAGTGTCATGCTCACGGCCACCACGGCCTTGACCTGCTGGGCTCACGTGATGCTTCTGCCTCAGCCTTCCAAGTAGCCAGAACCACAGGCATGTGCCACCACGTCTGGCTAATTTTTTGATTTATTGTAAAGACGAGGTCTAGCCATGTTGCTCAGAACTGGTCTCCAACCCCTGAGCTCAGGCAATCCTCTTCCCTCTGCCTTCCAAAGTGCTAGGATTACAGGCTTGAGACCCTGCGACTGACCTGACTACTCTTCTTACCAAAATCTTTATCATATCTCAGAAATTCCGTGATTTTTGTAAATTCCTTGGCTTTTGACAGTGACACAGTGTGATATGTTGGGAAGATCATTTGATGAACCGCAATTAACCTAGTTTTAATTCACAAATATCTCCATTTTCCTCTGTGCTGATGTGGGATTGGAGAAGAAAACTAGAGCAGGGTTGGAGGACCTGAGTTCTGGTCTGTTTCGGAGTCACATTATTTTGTTGGACAAGTGTCTTTGACTCCTGAGTCTTAGTTTCATTATCTAGAAAGCTGATATGATAAAATGTAGACTGAGGATCAAATAAGATGATAAATGAAAAGTACTTTAGGGAAATAAAATAACAACATGTCATAATGGATAAAACTCTAGCACAGGATTATTAAAACCCAGTCCCTGAATTTTAATCCTAAACACTGCCAATTTATTAATGGCACAACTTGTCCAAGTTACTTAACCTCTGAAACTCAGTTTACTCAACTAAAAACATGGGGAATAACACTTGCCTTATAAAATTCTCATATGGAGTAAATAAAATAAGATTCAAGAAAATGTCATAATAGAGTGCTTGATATCTAGAAGATATTCTACAACTGTGCATCACATTTGTGCATATTAATTTAGCAAAAAATTTCAGAGGCTTGGCCTGGTTTTAATATCTAGGAATGGAGTGTTGAGCAAGAGAAATACTTCTTACCCATGGAGCTCAGATCCTTGGGGGAATCAGGAAGTCAGGAATGAGCGCATAAATAATTTTAGAAAGCAGTAGGTGCCATAAAGATAATGACCCCTTGGGTGCGGGGATAGGAAGTGGCCAGTGATTTTTAGATAGACTGTTTAGGGAAAATACTACCAAAACGGTTTTAAAAACATATTTATTTTGGATAATTGTAGGCACACAAGCACGTATAAGAAACAATGCTGAGAGAAACCATGTATTCTGAGGCTTTTTGAGTAGAAACTTGAATGGTGAGAAAAAAATGTATTGAGGGATGTTCCAGGTACTTCGAAGAGTATTCTGGAATATGAAAGTACAGTGAATCTGAGGTCGGAATCTTTACTGGTTGTATCTAGCACATACACTGAGGTGACCATTGTAAGAAGATGTGATCAGGGTCCCCAGAGTCATGGAGAGGAGTCTGTCTTCTTTTTGCTGTGGATATTCGTGGCAAGATTTAAATAGGGCAAGTAACACTTTGAAGAATCACACTAGTTTCACTATAGCACGATGTTCCAGTTTCCCTGCCACAATAGCAAGAACATAGAACCAACTGTGCTGTCCATCAAAAGAGGACTGAATAAAAAAATGTGGTACATATACACAATGGAATATTATGCAGCCATAAAGTAGAACAAAATCAAGAACTTCACAGCAACCTGGATGGACTTAGAGTCTATAATACTGAATGCTCTTTCACAGGAACGAAGAACTGAGTATCACATGTTCTCACTCATAAGTGGACCTTGAACAACTATCGTAGTACTATAAGAAAAGAATTGACAGTAGTGGGAAACTGCCGGGGTGTGAGAGGGCAGGGAGGTGGGATTGGCAGTAGTGGGAATCTGCCTGGGGAAGGGGGGCACAATGAATAAGGGTAAATGCACAATGAATATTTGTATACCTGACCCTGAATTATACCCCACAATTAAAAAAAAAAAGAAACATACTCTCAAGTAAAAAAAAAAAACAGAAAAGAAAAACACATAATCATATGCTCACACACATATACCCCACAACTCTTTTATTAATATTAAAATGGAAACAAAAAATTGGTCGAGAAAGGCTTATCAGTTAAACTGTGTCCTGCAATCTCAGAAATGGATAAAAGAAATGTGTTAAAATTAAAAAAAAAAAAAAGGACCAGTCACTTAGATGCCCATCAAATAAGAGCAGTCACTCTTGCAACCATCACAGAGGAGGCACAGTCAATGGAGCACCCATTAGAAGGCTGGTCAATCACTGAGGCACTGATAACAGAGGCATGCCAGTCACTGGAGCAGACATCACAGAGGAGCCCTAGTCACTTTGGCAATGAACACAGAGGAAGCACATTCACTGGGGTACCCATTACACAGTACTGGAAGTCACGGGGATACCCAACACAGTGGAGGGGTAGTAAAAAATATATTTTTTTACAAACTTCTATATAACCTGCCCACATTCCTAAACATTTTCAAGTATAAATAGTTGAACAGGATGTAATTTCAAGTGTAGAGTAAAAATTGACATGATAAAATAATGCTTGTGCCACTTAAAAATATATCCATAGAATGTAAGTTCCACGATGATTTAATACCCACTATCATTCATTTAAAAATATATAAATAATCTATTCTTTTACTGTCGGAAAATTTATATTTGTTTTTCTTCTTGAACTTGTATCTCTCATTCTCCTTACACTTTATTTTATTTATATGTGAAAATATGTTAATGATCATCCTCTCATTTCTGAGGAAATTATATACACACAGACATTGAGGTAAAGTTTTTTTATTTTCCATTTATTTGTTGTTTTAAAATAAGATATGGAACTTCGCTATGTTGCCCAGGCTGGTCTTGAACTCCTGGCATCAGGTGATCCTCCTGCCTCAGCCTCCAAGTAGCTGGATTACAGGCATGCACAACCATGTGAGATTTTTTTTTTAATTTTTCAGTATTTTTGCCCATAAAGTTCTAAGTGTTAAAAATGTATAGAAAATATTATTATTATAATTACTACTAATATACAGTTGATCGACACAACAGCATTTATAAAGAGTTTGATATATTAATCATAAAATGTATGGCATTGAAATTGATTCACTTAATGACATTATACATTCACTTATTGAGTTGGAAAGAGAGTTTAAAATTCCATCCCTTTGCCTATGGATTTATTACTAGAATTAGGCAAAGTAGGGTAGAAATTAATAGTCAACATAAATGTTATTGAGATATTATAATTGCAGGCTTATAAATGGAGTTCTAGTGAATATTAGGTATATTGCTTATACAGTATATGTGCTTATGTGTTGTTTATGTTGTTATGGTAGGGTTAGTGACATTTTGACATTTTAAAATGAATCTAATTTTAATGAGTACATGATAAAAATGAGTACATAAGCAGGAAGTGTTTGATGTGTGACACAAAGTGGATAGATATGTACAGCTAGTCATAATAAAGAGTACCCTATATTCTTTGGGTAAAATCTCATGATAACATTCCTTTCTGGAAAAAAGTGTTAAATTACCTCTGAGATATATATTTTTTTATTGATGTAATACTACCTTGTGGGAAAGACATGTAGAGTTTTCACTTCATTGTCATTGAAATCACAAAAAATGTGCAGCTAAGACGGACTGAGCTGTGGGGGTATGAGAGTGCTCTTTTTTCTACCTCATACAGTAAATTGCAGATGGGGTGTGTTTTATAACATTATTGCCCATGATTCTTTTAGGAAAACAAACAAAAGTCAGGTAATCCCACTTTTAGATAAAGGATGGATCTTTACCCTGAGGGTTTTTTGTTTGTTTGTTTTTAAATCTGAGTGAAATGAAGTCCTGCACTCTTTAGTACTAGTTACCTTTTCTCTTTTATGTTAATCTCATTTAGAAGTGATGTCCTTCACTTATAATTATGTGGGATAGACAGGCGAGAACTCTCAGTATTCTATTTGCTGTATACCTGAATTGAGAACATCTGAATTTAGTTCAAGTGCCCCATTCCTAATGTCATGTTGTTCTTGTTATAAAAATGTGCACAAGTAAGGAATGACTGAAATCTCCACCCCAGGGTTATGACAGCTTTGTTTTTAAAAGGCTTTTGTAATTTTTTTGTGCCCCAATGGTTTGTAAAACCCTTTGGAGTAAGGTAAAGGATGGGTGACAAGAATGCCTTTGTTTTTATAAGTGAGTAAAAGGCAATTAGGAAATAAATAGGTGGTTTAAGGAGAACTGCAGCTCTATGTCAAAAGCTTTCTTAGGCTTATCAATAAAACAAAAGACTATGAATGGAGTTAATAGTCAGGAATCAGTAATTTAGACATTCTGTGCTTACATATCCTTCATACTCATGTATGAAGTCTCCATGCACCATTAAAGTGTATGGAAGTTCAAGGCCAAAGGTCATGGCATAGAGATGGAATGACGGGTTAGTTCAGGAGAAAGTTGACAGGAGCTTGGGCCACAGTGATGGGAGGAGTCAGATATATTTGGAAAGCAGAGGTGATGGCACTTGCCAAGAGATTGATTGTGTGTGAGATATAAGTGAAAGAGGGTTTGAGAATGGAATCACCTGGGTGAAGGATGGTGCCTGTATCTGAGATTGGAAAGACTGTGAGAGGAGCATGTTTTAAGCTGTCTTTGAGAATCAAGAGATAGGTTTGAAATAATATCAGACATTCCTGTGGCCACACTGAGTGGGAAGTTGTTTGTGGAATTGTAGAGCTGGAGGCAGAGGCTGGGTGTGAGGGTGGAGGGCTGTACTGCTGTCAGAAGCACTAATGGTGCTGGGAAAGAGCAAGGCTGAGGACCGACCTTGCGCTAGTCCATTTAGTGGTCAGAAAGATGCACAGGACGTTGCCATGACTCTAGACAGCAACTTGTCAGGGAAACCAGTTTGTTCAGACACCTAAGGCTGAGTACAACAGTTCTATATTTCATTTAAGCATCAAAGATGTTGCAGTTTTTAAATTAGTAATCTTACCACTTGGTATACTGAATGGACATCTTAGAATTCAGTAGGGTTGTGCTGTGAAATTCATGTGTGTTAAAGCTGAGTAGCATCATACAATTATATCCTGTTCTTAGGCTTAAACGGTTAGCAGATAGAGCAAGAAGTAAATAATGCGATTTGCTAAAATACCATGTTTCTATTCATATCATTGGTTGGATCAGACATGATCACAGTTCACAATTTTACAGTTTTATTTTTTCCTAGAATTTTCATTTTCTTTTAAACTTATTCTCTGTTTTCTGTAGTTTTGAGTTTCTCTTTGTGTGTAGCACCACAGTTTTTAAAAAAATTTCATTGATTTGAACCTTTACATATTAGTCTATTCACTTTTTTTTTTTTTTAAGGAAATCTCTATCATTTTGCCAGCATTCTTTTTTCCTTATTCTCTTGGAATGAAGCAGCATGGCAGAGTATTTGAGAGCATAATCATTATTTCCAATTGCTCTCGATGTGTTTCCTCTACTTAGGAATTTGTGAGACTTGGCAAGTAGCTTAGAGTTTCTGTGTGTGATAGGAAGTAATAATGATATTTATCTGAGAAGGTTATGAAATTTAAATGATATATAAATTTTCTAATACCTAGAAAGCAAACTACTTTATGCTTATAAGCACTTCTTTAAGCTGGTTCAAATATACGATCTTAAATCTGATCTCCCTGTATTTACTCTGATAGGACAGCCAGAATTTGATTTGCCCACATTACGTTTTATGTTTTCTAGATAACCTCATGTTCCTTTGAGGATAGCATCTTTTCCCTCCAGCCCTACTGCTTTTATGGTTTTTGTCTTTTGTTTTTAATACTTTGATTATAAAGTGATTTTTTTTGTGTTCATTCAGTGAGGTTTGACAAGCTAGGTGAATGTAGGGTTTGATGTTTTTCTGTAGTTTTGGAACTTTCTGGGCATTACCTTTTTCTGTATTGCTTCTGTCTTTCTTCTTCTGGGTCTCTAAGTACCTTCATCATTGGCCTTTATGTAGATTTTCTCATGTCTCTTATGCTATGAATCTGTCGTTTTCATTGTTTTCCTCTTCTCAGTTTTTAGTTTTGATATTTCTTGTTGACTTTGTCTTAGGATTCAATAATCCTGTTCTTTGGTATGTCTACTTTAAGCCATTCAATGAATTCTTAATGAAAGATAGTTTTTTTTTAGTTCTAGAATGGTCCTCTAATTTTTTCATATAGATGGCAATTTTTTGTTTTACTTCTCCAGTTTTTCTTTCATTTTTGTCCTTAGCAGAGCAGTCATAGTTATTTAAGCCTATTTATTTTTACTCTGACTTATTGGTTGCATTTTCCTGCCTGTTTATATGTCTGGCACTTTCTTGGTTTTGTGTTAAGAAACATAGAGGCCCAGATGGTGGCATCTAAGAGCGAGAGCAACCCCTTTCCTCTGGTGGGCAGAACAGGTGAGAGGTGAGTGACTCATTCATAAAGGGTTAGTGCTTCCTGGGGGACTGGCTTATAATTTATTAAGACTTGGTCCCCCTGTGATTTGTCCCTGTTTTCTGGCTATGGACATCCTATGTTTCTGAATGAACTCAGGAAGGTGAGCATATCCTCTCTTTCCTCAGCCCTGGATTACTACAACATGAGGTCCTATAGGGTTACTAAGCTTAGTTCTTTAGGCTCCTATCCCGTGTACCTTCAAAGTTGGACAGATCTCTTGAGGGTAAGACTGGTTTTTGGCAGCTTCCTTTTTTCTTAACAGGACTTTGTCTTCTCAGTGCTGTGATGCTACAGAACATTTCATTCTGTCATACCTCCTCCTCCCCCCACCTTCACCACAGCTAACGTCCTGGTAAGATCAGCTGTGCACCTGCAGTTCCTTCAATTTCCAATCTGTCCCACCAGCCCTATGTTAAGGCCCATATTCTTACTCATTTGCTTTTATCTCAGTGGAGTCACTTGGCCTCAGGCAGGCTGGATGACCCAGAGTAACCAGATGACATGCGAAAGAAAATGACCGTCTGTCATTAGCTTAGCTAGGAGGGGCTCTTTCTTGTAGTTCCTCTAATTCTTCCAGTTCTGGTAGCTCCCACAGCTTCCTTGATGTCTTTAGGAACACAGTGATTATAATCAATCTCACCTTTTCTGGTTGTTGCAGTGATAGTTTTGCACCATCTCTATATCCTATCAGGAAGTGGAAGTCCTTAACTTTCTAGGAAACTAAGAAATTATGATTTGTTAATAAATCTTTAAAATTGAGTGGAAAAAATGTTTAATAACTGAATAGTGGGAAAAAGTAATATAAGTAGCAGGTATCTCAGCTGCCTTCTGCATTGAATGTATAGTTTATAGTCTTCACTGTATATGGGAATATTTAATTTCTAATTATATTAAAATTATGTTTTAGTAGCATTGAGAAAAATTCAGAATCAATCATATTCTTTAGTTTTTTAATGATTGATATTAATCACAAATGAACCTAAATTATATTTATTTGAACTGCTTTTAAGGGTTGACTGAAATGTAAGATTCCCAGTGAAGTAGTAGGAAGTTGAATTTGTTGAAGAACATTGAGCAAGATTTTATCCTCTATCAGCTTCTTGTGCTCTGATTGCATTGCGAATAATATTTTACAAACACAGAAGCAAATGGACAAATAAGAAATAACTCTTACAAAGACTGAGAATTAGGAAACATTCTTTTTACAAGAAAGAATCACCTTTCTATACCTTTTAAAAAGAGATCTGATCTAATTGCATAAGTAATTCTTGCTCATACAATTTAGTGAAAATTTTGGTGTTATTCTTATATATTTTTAAAGTAAACTGAAAAAACATATCAGTGGTTTTCCTAACACTTTTTCTTCTTTACTGATTTAAATAAAACTTTGTTACACTAAAGTAGATATCTTTTGTTAAATGTACAGTAAATTTTACTGATATTAAAATATGAAAACATAGTATTTTATAATTATCTTTCTTAATCTTTTGTTAAAAAATCCTGTTTTTGTTACAAAATTAAAGAAATACAATTTTATGGCTAAAAAGTATAACAATATAAGCCAAGCACAATTAAATAAACGGATCATACTCTATTTGATAAGATTATATTCTATCAAAAACCAAGTAAATGGATTATACAAATCAGAATTATTCTGTTTTTACAAACATTTCTATGCTAGAATATGTGATATTATTTATTTTTAGAAACAGAGTCTTGTTGTGTTTCCCAGACTGGCTTCGATTTATTGTTAAAAGTTAGATATTCCCAGATACATTTTCTGTTTTAAAATGTTCCTCACATGTTCTTAAGAAAATGTCTTAAAGAGCAGCACAGGATGTCATGTATCCTGACCACTCAGTCAGCAGTGTGAGCATCTGTCTTATTTGCTTTTGTTCCCATCTTTGTCCTGTTCCTTCCCATCATTTTTGTAAGGAAACCAGATTTATTTTAATTTTGGGGATTTGTCCTTCTGTTTTTCTCAAACACAAGCAAATATGGAATATATTGTATCTTGAAATTGAAAAATGTAGTATTAATAAAATTTCTTTTTAACAATACTAATTCAGTTGCTTAATATCTTTGATTTTTCCATTATTATTTATGCTCTTTACAAAAGAAATTGATAAGTAACTTGTCTAAGTTTAAACAATTAGCAAGTATTAGGAGCAAGTTTGAAGTGTCAGTCTCTGTACGTATGTTTAACTGTCTTCTGCTGCTTAGTGATGTACGTAAACTGAATCCTGATTCTTACTTCAGCCACTGCTATGAATTCATGAGTAGGTATAATGTATTAGGTCCTTTCTACTTCATCATATTGATAGGTCATATTGCCAAAGTATAACTTTTCGATTAAGCTGCTTCCTTGTTTCACAAAAAGTGAAATGATAGTGTTCCGTGTTTTCCATTAACGCTTAGAATTCTCTATGTTGTTCCAATCTTCGCACAATGCATGTCTGATATGGATTACATTTACTTCTTCTGCACAATTCCTTTGAACTTGAGACCCAAACATTATTATATTTGTGAATATGCAGATTCATGATTGGAAATTGTAGAATGTACTCGATACTTTTGTATGAAAGGTCAGTCATGGATTTGTTGATATTTTTGCCACTTCTCTTTAATCTAGCCAACTAAGGAAAATTCCTTGCTGTTAGGTGATTTTCATATTATAGTACATTTATGGTTACTTTGGTTAATGTTGAGTTTGAGCTGAAAGATTAAATGAACCTTTTAATTCACCCTCTATCATTTTCTGAAAGAGCTGAGTGGAATTTTCTTTCTACAATTAAGATTTCATTAGTAAACAGAGTATTTGTGAAAATAACAATCAGAAAGAACTTTTGAGTCAATTAGCATCCTCTGTCAAATTTTGATTTGCTCTATCGAGTCTGTTTCTAGTCCAGTTTGTCATAAGAAATTGGGTACTTCTGCAGGGCTCGGTGGCTCAGCCTGTAATCCCATGCCTTTAGGAGGCTGAGGTAAGTAGATTGCCTGAGCCCGCGGGTTCGAGACCCGCCTGGGCAGCGAGAACTCATCTCTACAATAAATCAAAAAAAAAAAATCAGCCAGGTGTGGTAGCGCATGCCTGTAATTCTGGTTACTTGGAAGGCTGAGGCGGAAGCATTGCCGGAGCCCATCAGGTCGAGACTGCGGTGGCCGGGAGCGGCCACTGCACTCCAGTCTGGGTGACAGAGTGAGACTCCAACTCAAAAAAAAAAAAAAAAAAAAAAAAAGAAATTGAATACTTCTCTAAGGAAAAAATTCTGTTTCTAAAAATGCTTGTAAAGACCTTTCTGAATGATTATGATTCTTAATCCTGATTTTGTTATTATTAATTATCCATTTCTTATCTTGTTATGCCACTATGTTGTTGGCATTTTATTTGATGGCTTTGATTTATTTAGATTTAGAATTTAATGTTTTATTTACATTTTTTGATAGAATAGTAATACAGTCAGATATAACATTTGTCATTTAAATTTATGTCCATAAAATTCAGTAAGTAGAGTATTATTCTAATAAGTGCCTAATCTTTATATATTGCTGAAAGTATTCTGCATTTTAACATGCAAACATATTAATGGTTTTAACTTTTGATCAATATTCGTATCAATAAAGAGATGACCTTATTATTAAATTAGGGATGCAACTTATATACTAGGTAATAAATAATGAATTTTTCTGTAGATCTTTATCTCATTATGTTTCTTTTCCTTCTCTCCTTTAAATTTACAAAGGACCTCTTATGTTTGTATGCTAAAAATTTGATTCCCTCATGTGTTTGTATGCTAAAATTTATCTTGGAGTAAAATCTTGTTGTTATTTTATGTTAATTACAATTAGGGTTGATTTTTCATTGATTTGAAAGTTGAATCTGCTCAGACATTTCAGCAGATATCCTGAGCACAGACTGTAGAGTTTTCATCTTAGCCGATATATTGTCAGTTGAGTTGGTAAAACTCACAGTTGTCATGAATGGACCATGCTGTTTTTGTAGGAGAAACATATTACAGGTAAACATCTCATATGTCACTTGCTCTTTTGCAATTTATGTTTCTGATCCTTTTTGACCAAAAATTTCAGGGAATGAGCTTTGGTGCCTTTTCCATAGTCCTGTTTTCTTTTCCTTTTTTTTTTATAGTGTGTCTGAATGGCATCTTGACATAAAACATACTAACAATTTCTTTCTCTTGTAGTTCCCCTTGCTGTGATAAAACTCATGCTCTTAATTCATTTTATGAACAGCTCCCACATTACCTCTTATTTGGTTTTGTGTTTGACGTTTGTTCTTAAAAGTCACTTCGTCAATCTTTATTACTGTTGAAAAATCCATGTAATAATTTTAGGTATTTTTCTGATATTATTTAGGAAATTTTTATGATACTATTTTTGTTTATAAAATACAAAGAAAAATTGTGTTTCTTTATCTAACAACATTTAGTTATAAATTAGTCTTAAAATTACTGTACCATTATTTAAGAGATTCATTTGTTTTTTAAATTAAAAAATATATTTATTGAAAACTATGCATTTTAAAAATCCTGTGAAGATTGTTTTGGGCATATGAAGATACTTCAAAGTGGTAAATCCTCCGGAGAAGCCTGTAGTGTTTGATAGGAATTCTTTTAATGGGACCACTAAGTGTTTTTTCACAGTGTTTTTTGCAGATCATTTTAAGGTCAATGAGAGGGTTTAAAACTACTCTTAACTTCAGAGATGTAGGATGCGTTGGTTATCTATAGTCTAGTGACCAGTAGCCATCATATTCTGCATTTTAAGTATTGGCTTAAAATTTTATTCTCAGGTTTCTTTTTTTGAAGCATACAAAGGAAATCTACAAGGCTTTAGTTTATGGAAGTGTAAATTTGTTACACTAACCCAGCTTGGAAATTTGAGGTGAATTTTGGTGTCATCAAATAAATGGGATTTATTTCTTATGCTTCTCAAGTTTGGTTAGTCAGATTGTGCTTATGTTTTCCCTGTGTGTTAGTAATAGAACTCACAACTGGAATAACAATTCTCCAAGCACAAGAAAGCATTTCTTTTCACAGTGCAGCACCATGTTTGAACCTGTGACTTGTCCAGGGGTCAAATTTTACCACACTTGATTTCTTAACTGGAGTTGTTCTTCTATTCCTGACATGTAGATCATGAACTTACGTGTGCACTACTTTTTTTGTGTCATTTAAATGTCTATATTTTTCAGACATTGTAGTATTTCTTATGTTGTACTTATACTTATGTGTAATACACATTTATATGGTTATCAATTTGAGTTTGAATTTTTGCTTATGCATATAAAATGGCTTCTTGAGGATTTGTTTTTTAGGGTATCAAAAGAAATTTCTTCACTTCAATACTTTGCTTTTTTGACCAAAATAAGCAAACCTCCTTTTACTCACAGATGTATTTTAATTCGGCAGCTGCCTTCTTACATTTTTTTTTTTTTACACATTTTGGTTAAATCAGAAATCCAAATGCAAAATACAGCACAGAGAAATATCACATGTATTTATGTCCCTCTCTGGAGAACTGAGAAATAGATTACATTCATTCATATGTGGCCTGTTTCCAATCCTGACAGTCATTATTCAGTACATTTCAATAATATAACTTTAAAATACAGATTTCATTGTATTTAACTAGTTTGAAGGCCATTGAACAAGAAAAAAAATACTAAATGTGAATAAAGACTAAAAGCATTTTAGCATAACTCTTGATAAATCATAAAGGAAACAATTTTTCTCCTTCTGTCTCTCTCCTGCCCTTCTGTGCTGAGACATGTCACAGCTGGAAACACGGCTTGCTTGTGACATATCTTTCACCTCTCTGAGAGGTGGGACCACGTGTCCCTGAAGCCTCGCTTGAAGTTCCACAGCCATCTTGGTTTTGTGTATACAGAATTCCAAAGCTCTGTAAAAGTTGATTATTGAAACTGTAGAGAGTATGATATGGAAAGGGCCTGCATGTTAAGGCTACTGGCACTTGTATTGGGGTAAAGAGTACTCACACCATGTGTTTGCTATCTTGTTCTGTAAGGATAAGTCACAGTTATTCTAAGATACTTTTTGCCCTTCCCTGCTTAATTTTTATAAGCAAAACTTCTTCTTTACTTAACAGGAAGTTCCTTTTCATCATTTCTTTTAAGAGTCTTCTTTATTTCCAAAATATATCCTGTGTGGGAAATAGGATCTTTATAATCCAAGAATACAGAAGTTTAACAGTGTGTCCAAGAGGTAAATTCTACAACTACACAAAGAACCAGCTTTCATTTGCTCTGTTGTGTTTCCCATAGTGCTCTAGTAATGTGAAATGTGCTTCTTATAAGAACATTCATATTCATTTAAGAACATTCATTATTCTTTTCTTTATCCATCCATGATAGGTGATGTTGAACAGACAGGATTGTGTAACTTGTCTTTTTTCTGTTGTCAGTTTTGCTTGAGTTCTTATCAGATGCTTTTTAAATAAAATGCTCTTTGGGAAGCAATCAAGAAATATTTTGGACAGTATAACTTGTGTATTTGCTTGGTGATGTTCACTTGATATGGTTGTGTAATTCTGACATCCCATACACTTTACAAAGTGGGATAATGTATGATGGTCCTGAGTACCCGGTTAGATATTATGTAATGAGAACTTATCATACTAGGACAATATTTGTTTTAAATCAGTGTTTCTAAATTACTCCTTACAATATCAAATATTTTAAAATTTCTTAAGTATCTTTTTTGTTTATGAAATTTAAATTTTGAGAGTTATCTCAGGAGTTCATGACACTAAAACTATCAGTTGTCTGCAGAGATCCCAAACAAGAGAGCTTTTGTGTGCCTTGCTATGCTGAGCTTCCTGGATTAGAAAAGAAGGATAAAATTCAGGGTATTTTAAATGAAAGCGCTTATAATCCAGTATGTTTACCTTCTTATCTATTTGCTTTTTCTTAGTTTTAATTCTTTTAGAAAAGTGTGAGAACAGGCTTTCAGTTTTGATAACAGAGCTATTCAGCAAACATTTATTCAGCATATGTCCCAATACCTGCTCATTGCTAGCAATGCCTAGATAAGTAAGTCTCAGACTGGGACAAGTGAGGCAAGGACGAGGAGAGCCATGAATCATGGATTGGGGTTAATCTCATGATAAAGAGATGCACAATTATAGCAATAAAGTGGAGAGAAATCTAGCTTAATCTTGAAGGTGGCTTTTTTGACTAGATGTTTCCTGAAGGGTAATCAATGGATTCTAGCAAAATTTAATTGATATTATTGGCAGAACTGGTTATCAAATGATTATGAGGAAGAGTAGGGAATTAAGAGTGCCTCCTGGTTTCCTGATATCATCCAATGGGTTTATATTATTGCCAGCAGCCAATTATAATGCTAAAGTAAATAGCTGCAATGGACAAAAATACAAACAGTTCCTGATTATAGAAAGTTTTAATGGTTTAGGTAAGTATACAGAAAAAGATAAGTTCTAGAAGAAAGAGTTAGTGTTTAAAAAATTGTCAAATAATTTAGAAGAAGTCAGAACATTACCTGCTATCAAGAAAGTCTTTGTCCAACTGTGTTCATTGCTCTCCTTTAAATTTGGGACCACCAAGCACAGGTGACCTCGTGAGTCCTAGCATTCTGACATGTTCCTCTGGACTTGTTGCCCTCTCACTTTCCTATCTACATATGTCACACCTTCTCCTTTGTCTTCAATCTGTCCATCAGTCCTTCTCACTATTTGCTGTCAGCTGATGACCGTATTTCACCAAGAAAACAGAGAGCATTCAGAAGATACATTCTACTACCCACTGCCAAACTTACCAGTCCATCTCTGTCTACCCCAGACATGTCTAATCCATGGCCCATGGGCCACATGTGGCTTAGGACAACCAGTAATGTGTTCCTACAAAATCTTTTAACATCATTTTTTTTTTTTAGCATTTTCTTTGTGACCCCATGTGTAGTTCCATTTTTGAAGTTCACATTCATGCCTTATTCATGACATCACTTTTTAGCAGCACATGCATTTATGAGCAGCTGTTTTCAATTATGAAGCACATGAAGAACAAAATTTGAACACACATTTCTGATGAACACCTTGAGAATTGAACCAGATATTGATAGATTAATTTTAGAAAAACAAGGTCAGATTTCCCACTAGTTTTATATTGTTCTCATTTTTCTAAACTTTATAGCAAAAATATCAGCAGTCTTAGTATATACATACACACACACTCACACACACACATGCACATACACATACATTAACTATATTATATAATATTTGTGTGGCCAAAGACAATTCCGTGGGATTGTCTTCCCTGGGAAGCAATAAGTTTACTCCATATGGGAAGCTAAATAGTTGGACACCCCTGATCTAAACTCTCTGCCATCCCTCTTGCTACTGTGGGTGAGCCTGGGTGCTGTTTCCTAAGGCAACCCTCTAGTTGTGCATTGATTCTACCTTGGCCTGCTCTTTTTGTAACTGTCCTTTCTATTTTGTGACTTCAGTTGTTTTCTCTATGCCTGACTGGATTGTTCTCACAAATATAGTTAAGCTCTGTCTTTCATCTTAAAAAGAAAAGTCGACTCTCTTGACCTGATATTTCTGTCCTGTTACCTTTCCCCTGCCTCCCAATTTATCTACATCCCTGTGCAGCAAAACTTCTTGTAAAAACTATCTACATTATCTGAGTTCGACTCCTATGTCCCCATTCTTCCTTGTACCCCTTCCAATTGGGACTTTATCCAAACTCTCATCTCCTGTCAAGGGCATTCATAATTTCCATGTTGCTGTCTTTCCTTGTCAAACACCCATCCTTGTATCACTTGACCTAACAGGAGCAATTTCATAGCTGATGACTATTTTTTTTTGAAGCATTTTCTTCAGTTGACTTCTAGAATATCACTTTCTTGTGGTTTTCACCTTGTCACACCTAGTCATTCACATTTGTAGTTCCACCTTGTTCATCCTCTAACTTTTGGAGAACGCTAAAGCTTAATCCTCGCTTGTCTCTCTCTTCCTCTCTTCCTTTCTTCCCTCTCCCTTCCCTCCCCTCCTCTCTTTTCCCTCTCTCCCCTCTCTCTCCATCTTTTCTCTTGTATTCCCTTGACCCACGTGATTTGCTAAGGACTCCTGTTTCAAAGACCTAAGTATCTCTTCTTTGAGCCTTGAGCCTTGCCTTCCCAGCTGTCTGCTCACCATCCATCAATCCACGTGAAACTCTGGCATTCATCTGCTGTGCCTCTTGGAAGCACATGCCCTCCTACTTCCATGATTCTAGTTGTTTCACCAACACTTTGGAGCCACCCTGACTGCTCTTTCTCTTCATAGCCCATATGAAAATATCCTGTTGGTCCTTCTTTGGTACATCTCTTGAGAATCTGACCCCTTTTCTGCTCTTCCATCCTATTCCAAGTCCTCCCCGTCTCCCTCCTCTGCTCACGTTTACACTGGCCTTCTCTCCACATGGCACCCAGAGTGCTGCTGAGGAATCCCAGGCTGATCTGACTGAGTTTCTCCTCCTAGCCCTCCAGTAATGGCTCTTCTCTGTCTAGCACCTCTCCTCCTTTGACTGGAAGCCTTTGCCTGAATATGGCTCTGAGCTCTTCCTTGCGCTTGTGTCTGTTTTCTGTCTTTACCATGCTCTGTTCTTCTTACACACATGGTGGCTAATAGGAAACTGAACACCTGGGATGTAGCTCTGGTTATTTGCAAAGTTTAGCTGTGCGGCCTTGGTCTTGTCAGTTTTGCTCTTCTACATGGGAAGGTTATGGTGTGTTGATCATTCTGTGATCATACTTTTTAGCAGCATCTTACAATTTAACGTTTTCCCTCTCTCTTGCATTAATGTATTTTCCAGTACTAACATGTAAGAAATTTAAAATAATTAGAAAATGTTTAGAACAAGTCAAGTGATTGTCACAGAAAGCTAGGGTAGAATGTGTTAGGGACTGTAATTGGCACTAATTTAGCACAAAGCATCTTGTCAGCAAGAGCACATACAAACACACGCCCAAGTCTGTTAGTCTATGGAATTTTTAATTTTTAATCCACAGTTGCATCTTATATGCTCATAGACACAGCTTTTTAAAAATTATTCAATAACTAAAGGAATTTATTACTTGCATATTTATTATTAGATTGGTTTACTTTTGTAGAAATTACAAAAACTTTTTGTTGGCTATTTCAGTTGGCTTTTTTGGATTTATGCTAAAGAAATAAAATTGCACTCATTGAAAGTATTTCATCAAGTCTCTGTGCTGGTATGTCTAGGCCTGTGGTTTTCTGATTATGTGGCAATGTGGTGAATCTTAGAAAATTGACAGTAGAGCGAGAGAGTACCATGTCCTTAGCTTGTGTCCTGCTGATTTTCTCTTTCTGCATTTTATTTCATTTCTCTCAGTCATAATTTGTCAAGGTTACATAGAATACTCTTTTCAAGGTTGGTCTCTCAGGCAGTTGTCTGAAATGGTGTGTGTGTGTGTTAGTGTTTGAAGAAGCACCATAACCTTTAGAAATGGCAAGAGCAGGTTTTACAAGTTAAAGAACTGTCTTTATTCTTCTCTCACTCGGGGAATACCCACCCCATATCTACTTCTGTTTGTTTGTGGGGTCAGGATGAAAATTTGGGAGAGGGGTTTGTCAATAATTTTAATATTTCCTTCCAAAACCAAACATAGAATTTCTGCATCTGTTGGAATGTCTCATTTGCCCTTATCAATACTTATATCCCAACTCACCCAGGCAGAGGATCTTTAAGTAGAACAGAAAGCTGGGAGCACAGACAATACGGGGTTAATGGATCAGGTCATCTGTTCCTGCCTCTAGAAGGAATTCACTGTCTCTGTGCCAAGGAATAGGATAGACAAGACCATTTCTAAACTCTCTGTATTCTGAGTGAATTTTTTTTAGACTTTTTGTAGTGAATCAATTTTAGAATTATAGAAACATTGTGAAAATTATACAAGGAACTTCTGTATATTCTTTGTCTGAAGACCTCATTCAAGTTTCCACTGTCCCAGTAATTCCTTCATAGCCAAAGGACCCAAACTCAGCTATCATGTCCTTCTCTATTCACAGTCAACATGGAGCAGTTCTTCAGTCTTCCCTTGACTTTCATACCCTTGATATTTTGAAGATTAAGGCTAGTCATTTTGTAAATATCCCTCCGTTTGGATTTATCTTATGCTTTCTTATTATCAGACTCTGGTAATGCATTTTGACACTGAAAATAATATGTATTTTGAGGGAATTTACTTAGAGATGATGAAAACTTTCTTTTTAAAGGTTAGAGAAAGTTTATTTAAATGGTAGATCAGGCCAGTTTCGGTGGCTCAGCCTGTAATCCCAGCACTTTGGGAGGCCGTGGCAAGTGGATTGCCAGAGCCCGTGGGTTCAAGACCTGCCCGGCAACTTGGCGAGTACACCAGTAGTTCTGGCTACTTGGTAGGATTGCCGGAGCCCAGCAGATCAATGCTGGGGTGGCCATGAGTGTGCCACTGTGCTCCAACCTGGGTGACAAAGTGAGAATCTAACTCCAAAAAAAAAAAAAAAAAAAAAAAAAAAAAAAAAGAAAAAGTAGATCAGAGAAAAAGGGTGGATCCGCCTCCCCAAGATTGGAGAGAGAGTCAAACACTAAAGAAACATTTTGGTCAACTTTCATTTCTTTTTCTTTCACCCACTTGTAATAATGTCCATTGATTTTTTAATTTTTCTTGAATATTACTATAATGGTGCCCAATGTAGATTTTTTTTTTTTTTTGAGTTGGAGTCACTCAGTCGCCCAGACTGGAGTGCAGTGGCCGCTCACGGCCACCGCAGCCTCGACCTGCCGGGCTCTGGCAATCCTCCCGCCTCAGCCTTCCAAGGAGCTGGAACTACAGGCGCGTGCTACCACGCCCGGTTAATTTTTTGATTTATTGTAGAGATGAGGTCTTGCCAAGTTGCCCAGGCAGG
>NW_007260311.1:1226255-1276255 GCF_000164805.1 Carlito syrichta
GCGGCTAATTTTTGATTTTATTGTAGAGATGAGGTCTTGCCAAGTTGCCCAGGCAGGTCTCCAACCCGTGGACTCAGGCAATTCACTCACCTCGGCCTCCCAAAGCTCGGATTTACAGACTGAGCCGCCGAGCCCGGCCCCAATGTAGATTTTATAGTTTGATTTTTTCTGTCTGTATTTCTTTTCTCATTTTAAAATTCATTTGTATCAGTTTGGACTCATGATTTTCTTTTTATTCATTGAGTTGTACTCCTATCACCTCCTATCATTTTTTACTTTGATGCTCCCGTTGTCCCAGATATGGCTTATGGGAGTTCCATTCACCTTCCTCCCGTGTCTTTTTGACATGTCTCCATCATACTTTGAGCACTTCTTTATTTTCTACCATAACAAGAAGTTTCAGGCCTATTTTTCTTTCTTCTCTCCAGCCTGGAATTGTCTGTTTCTCCAAAGAGCTTTTTAACAGCAAATGATATTAGAAGTCAACATCTGGATGCGAAGAATTCTGGTGGATGGCCAGGCTTAGTGGCTCAGACTGTATTCCCAGCACTTTGGGAGTCTGAGACGAGTGGATTGCCTGCGCCCGCGGGTTCAAGGCCAGCCTGGGCAACTTGGTGAGACATCGTCTCTACAATAAATAAAAAGTTAGCTGAGTATGGTAGCGCACTACTTGGAAGACTACGGTAGAAGGATCACCTGAGCCCAACAGGTTAATGCTGGGGTGGCCATGAGTGTGCCACTGCACTCCAGCCTGGGCAACAGAGTGAGACTCCAACTCAAAAAAAAAAAATGCTGGTAACTGCTGAAATATCAGTTTCCAGGGACGCTTAGTATACAAAACTGGGAAGTTTACACACATTTACATTCATACTTATTTCTAAATATCTTTCTAGGTGGATAACCATTAGGTCATATTAATGCTAACAATTCCACTTTTGATCCAACCTCACAGGGTTAATTTTGCCATTTCATATTTGTACCTTCCTTCTCCAACAGGTGAAATCTGCCTTACATTATACTTAATATTTGCTCAATTTGTTTTTCAGTTACCCTGGCAAGGACTAATTTCTGAACTCCCCTGGGCCTCCCTACTCAGATGCCTTCCTCTCGTGGGTCTTGGCTGCCTCCACTCTGTCTTTCTGCTGCATTTTGCACCCTCCCTTCCACTGACCCATTGCCTTTGTGTCCTGTTCAGCTTTTCCTCTTAGATTTTTGGATGATTGGGAAGACCCGAGTGAGATTCTGAATACACTGATCTGTTGACTTCTGGTTGGTTTTGATGAGGGGTACAGAAACTTGTAAAATTTCTCACTTTCATGTATTTCATTTTACTTTCAGATTTCTTGATGTTTCTTACTGCCTGCTTCATTCAGTAGGGCTCAGACAGGAGCCAAGGGTGACTCCACTGCATGCTTTTCTCATTTTCTCAGCCCAGTTATCAGTGTTTTGGGCTAGAAAACTTCAGAACTTTTGCTATACTCTTGTCTAACAAGGGTCTTACTTTGACCCAGATTTTCATCTGGAGAGGCTGTTAGAATTAATTACTAGAAAAAGTATTCCCAAGATGTGAGTGAATAAAGGTTTTAGATGGAGTTATTTAGTTAGTTCATTAAAATAATGATGAATATCTGCCAAAAGCATTCATTTGTTTTTATCACAACTGATGAGAATCTGTTCTTCCACCACTGTAGAGCTAGAAGGTTCTGCTGATTCTACAGTGTTTCTGGTGTGTGCTAGAAAATCTATTTCAGGAACCTAGAGTAGAGCCATTCTTCTAATTTTCATGTGTCTCATTTCACTTTAAAAAAATTGTTTCTGTGCATATATTAAGAGCACAATCTTTGTAGTAAAACAGACCCAAGTTTAAATACTAGCTGTGAAACTTACTAGAGTTGCTATCTGTGGCAAATTATGTAACCTCTCAGATTTTGTCTTTCTACTCTGTAAAATGGGTTAATTTTTATGGTTTCCCGATTGGTTTGTGATGATTAAATGAAATAGTGAATATAAGTTCTCAAGCATAGTACTTAACACGGCAAATCAGATACAATAGGAAGGTTCCAGATATTGTGTTGGTTAAATGGGAATCATTGAGCAGCAACTTAAAATCACATTTTCAAATTATATTTAATGACATGGGAAAATTCTTGGTGTCCTATATTTTTATAGTTTGATTCTAACCTTTACTTTTGCATAAAACAAAAAAAACTGTCACGTGACATACACTTACATAAATAATATAAAATATGAGAGGGAAATAGAGTAAAATATTATCATTGAATGTCTTTTGATGATGGGTTGTTTATCAACAATTTTTATTTTTTGCTTTATGCTTTCTAAATAGTCTATAATCAGAATACACTATTTTTAATAATATAGAATAATTTATAGTAGGTACTCAACAAATGATTAGTATTATTATTAACCTGTAAATTCTATTTATGAAATCAAAAGCCCCAAATTTTTATTGTTTATTGCAGTTGACTTAATTTGAGAAATTCATCGTAACTGTAACTATTTGTAAGATCTCAGATACCTAGTCCCAGATCTAGATCTGATCTTTATTGGTAACAAAACTGGCAGGCTTTTAAAGAAATGTTTAGTACCTCGATAGGTCTAATTTGGGTGAGCGGGGTACAGAGATTTAGTATTTTGAGCATAGACTTCACTACCTTTTGAGCCTAGAGGAAATGAGCAGCAGAAATCAAAGAATTTTAAAGAATGTGGTTTGCTACCAAGGCTAGAGATAAAAACATTGTGAAAATTAAGGCTTCAGGAGCCTTTTTTTTAAAATGAGGTGTTACAATGTCTTCAATAGAGTGGGGGTTTCTGGATAATATTTGAGAAACTTCTAAGTTTGGTATTTCACATAGCAGAGCCTTTTTTAATTTTTGAAAATTATTTAATTTAAAAGCTGTAGTGAAATTGCTCTGTTATAGATTAAATTGTGTCTCCCACAATTCATATGCCGAAACCCTGACTCCCAGTGTGACTATATTTGGAGATTAGGGCCTTTAGGATGGTAATTATAATAGGCTGAATGACTAGTGTCCTTTTAAGAAGAGGAAAAGACACCAGGGAGTGAGAACAGAGAAAAGACCATGTGAGTCCACAGTGAGAAAGGAAAGAGGTCTCAGGAGAAACCAACTCTGCTGGTACCATGATCTTAGGCTTCTAGGCTCCAGAACTGTGAGAAAATAAGTTTTTCTTGTTTAAGCCTCTAGTCTGGTATTTTTTGGTTGCAGCCCTAGCAAACTAGTACATATACATAACATAAAATTTACCATATTAACCATTTAAGAAATTAATTTTTTAAATTTACAAACAATAATTGAACTTTTCGTGGAGTACACAGTGATGTTTTGATATATATAATGTATAGTGATCAGCTCATGGTAATTAACCTACCCAACATCTCTTATGTTGGTTTTGTGTGTGTGTGTGTTGGGAACATACAATATCCTTGCAGCTGTCTGAAACGATACATTATTGTTTACTATAGTCTTCCTGCAGTGGCATGGAACACTGAAACTTATTCCTTCTATACAGCTTTAATTTTGTGTCCTTTTTGAAAGAATTTCGGCGCCAGTAATGACTCCACACCCTGCCAGGACCAAGAGATTTTATTAAAGGGGGCTGTCACAGAGAGGATCTATAACGGAGGAAAAAGAGAGAGAGAGAGAGTTGCAGGGAGAGGGCTGTATTTATTAGCCTGACAGGGGCCGGAAGGGGCTGTGCTATGTTTCTATTGGAGGAGCTGCATGGGAGTAGGGTGGGGCGGACGCCATGTTATAGTCCTATTGGACGCATAACAAAGCTGGCTATGTTCTGGGAAAGGATTGGAGGCTTGCGGGTTTGAACTTTGCGCGCGGGGAATTGTGCACAAAGAAGCCGGGACCTAGGGCCTTTGTTGTCTGGTGTGTCCTCACCATGCTCGGCCCCATTTTGGGAGCTGCCCCTCTGGTCACTTCCTGCACCCTTCACTTTTACCAAATCTTTTCCTATCCCTCCTTTTCTCTGCCCTTTTGCCTCTAGTATCCTTTGTTCTACTTTTTTACTTCTTTGAGATCAACATTTTTTAGCTTCCACATATGAGAGAACATGCAGTGTTTACCTTCCTGTTTGTGGCTTGTTTCACTTAACATAATGTCCTCCAGTTGTATCCATGTTGCCAAGAATGGGAGGATTTCATTCTTTTTTATGGCTAAATAGTATTTCATTGTGTATGTGCACCACATTTTCTTTATCTATTCTTCTGTTGCTGAACACCTAGATTGATTCCATATCTTGGCTATTGTGAATAGTGCTGCAATAAACATGAGGGTGCAGATGTCTCTTTGATATACTGATTTCCTTTACTTTCGATACAAACCATTTTTAAATGGCAGTAAATACTTTAACAATGTTGTACAAGTATTATTAATATCCATCTCCAAAATTCTTTTTATGTTGCAAAACTGAAACTGTGCACCATTAAACAATAACTTCCATCCCCAATCCCCCCCACCCCCAAGCCCTGGCATCCACCATTCTATTTTCTGTTTCTATGAGTTTGTCACGTAAGTGGAATCATACATAGTTTTTCCTTTTGTGACTGGCTTATTTCACTTCGCATATTGTCCTCAATATTTATCCATGTTGTAGTGTGTGTTAGAACTTCCTTTCTTTTTAAGGCTTACTAATTTTCCACTCTATGCATATGCCACATTTTGCTTATTTATTCATCCATCAGTGGTGCTTGGTTGCTTCCACCATTTGCCTATTGTGAATAGTGCTGCTGTGAACATATATCTCTTGAAGATCCTGACTTTGGTTCTGTTGTGTAGGTACCCAGTAGTGGAATTGCTGGACAGTATGGTAACTCTATGTTTAAATTTTTGTCATGCTGTCATACTTGTATCCATGGTGGCTGCATAATTTCATTACTACCAGCATTTCACAAAGGTTCCCACTTACTCTGCAATCTTGCCAACACATTTTTTCATTTAAAAAAAATAGTTGATTTTTAAATGGTAGGTATTCTGATGTGTGTGGGGTATGGATGAGCCTATTTTATTATTATTATCATTATTATTATTTCTTTATTATGGTAGCTTTAGAGGGTATGGATAGTTTTTGGTCTAAAAAATAAGTGAGAAAAAAGCCACCAACCCACCTGTGCACACTGTACCTGATAGGTGATTTTTCATCCCTGTATCCCTTTCCCTTCTTCTGAGTCTCCAGTGTCTATTTTAATTTCATTTTCTCTGTCTTTGCAGTTTCTTAGTTTAACTCTACTTATAAGTGAGAACATGCAGTGTTTGGTTTTCTGTTCCTGAATTATGTTTTCCAATTCCATCCAAGTTACTGCAAAATACATTATTTCATTCTTTTTGATAGCTGAATAGTATTTCATTGTGTATATATGCCCATTTTCATTATCCACTGATCAGTTGATGGACTTTTAGGTTGATTCTACATCTTTGTAATTGTGAAGTTTGCTGTGTTGAACATGAGGGTGCAGGTATCTTTTTTGTAGATATCTAGTAGTGGAATTGCTCTGTTCTTTTGAGTAGATACCTAGTAGTGGGATGCTGAATCAAATGGTAGGTCTTCTTTTAGTTTGATAAATCTCCATACTGATTTCCATAGAGGTTATACTAATTTATACTCCCTTCAACAGTGTATAAGCATTTCCTTTCCTCCACATCCTACCAGAATCTGTTATTTTTTTTTTTAAATAATGGCTATTCTGACTGATGTAATGTAGTATCTCATTGTAGTTTTGATTTGCATTTCCCTGACAGTTAGTGATATTGAACATTTTTTTGTATATTTGTTGGCCATTTGTTTATCTTCTTTGGGAGATATCTGTTCATGTCATTTGTCCACTTTTTAATATGATTATTTGCTTTTTTCTTGCTGATTTTTTAGAGTTCTTTGTGGATTCTGAATGTTAACCCTTTGTCAAATGTATAGTTTGTGAATATCGTCTCTCATTTGGTAGGTTGCCTATTTGCTTTGAAGAGCCTATTTTAATTACATTGTTTTCTTGGTGCTAGTAAAGTTCTTTATCATATCATATTTTTCTTTCACTTTTTATTCTTTTCTTATACTCTAGAACTTATAAATTAATTTGTTATTATATTTTCATTTTTTCAAGGTGCACATGAATCTGAAGGCTGATGGCTGATGTTTAATACCTTAAATGACATTTTGTGTTTATAGAAATTATCCTATTTGGGACAGCTATATCGTATTTTGAAAGGAACAGAACAATTTAAAATATCTTCTCCCTTTGTTAGAACTTGTAAATGGAGACTTTATGGTTTTGCTTTATAAAGTTAAGATACCACAACAAATTTAAAATATTCTTTAGGGTTTGTTAGATTCCTCAGGTTTCTAAAGTAGATTTTTAAAAAAATCCATCTACACACATCATTGACTATTTGCTAGCATTACTTCAGATAATGTTTTTTTCCTTACTTTCTTGGGATTACCATGTATTTGAGGGAAAGAACATTGAAAGTACTGGAAGACTGGGGGCCTAGCTGTCTGTGCCCATTTGAGTTTATGACTTCACTGCAGCCAAACTAATCCCGCTAGCTCTGTTTCGCTGACTTCTTTTTAAAAAATTACTCTTTGCTGTTATTCAGACCTTCCCCACATTCCCAGACTTCTAGATTGCCTTCTTTACTAGCTGGATATGTGGATTCAGTTATTCATTTAACACTTAGTCTGTTTTAGACTAAGATACACCATCTGTATCTTAGAGATGGGATGTTGAGGAAGTCAAAATTAAACAGTGATTAGCTGACAGGGTAAAAACTTTTATGCTAGGAATATGCACAGAGTGATTTATCAGGGGTTGTCTGAATCATGTGCCTTAGGAGAGCCTGATAGACGTGCCCAAGATATCCCCACAGCTGTGGCTATTCTTGCTCTGCCATACTAGCCCTAGCTCCATCGCTGGAGGTACCTTGTCGTCCAGGATACATCTTGTGGGGCTTTAGCCATGACTGCTTAGTTGCTAATGAAAAGAGGTAGAAAAGGAGACAGGAAAAATGGGGACCCTTTCTCCTGAACCTGCTGCATGACATATGTCATTGGGCAGATTTCACTCACTTGCCCATGTGTTGACTTGGATGAAAGATCTGTGTTACCAAGAAGGAAAGTCACAGCAGACATTGAAGTAGGTACCAGGTGATCTCAGCCATGGCAATCGCTAACAGACACTAAGTGGAATAATTTGACCAGATTTTTTTGAATGAATAATGACTCTGGAAGCATGATGGGTATAAATTTTACCAGAAACCAGACTGGGGAAAGGATGACTAGGTAACCAGGTGAGAAGTGATGAGAAACTTTTCCATACACATCGCAGCCACCACTGCTTCCTTTGTGCTCCTCGTGGATCTCTTGTGGCTGCCTCTGACAAACTCCATGCTCTTCAGGACACGTGTTGCACACTGAGGATTGTACAATGTGATACAGGCGTAGAGTAAGTGATCTGAAAATGCCTTGCTTCTTTTGGCCTGATAAGTCTTAGGTGAACAGTCGATGAGTCTCCATGGGGAGGTGATGGCCCTGAACTCTGAGTGTGTGTGTGCTGGGCTCTTTACAGCTCTGGGACGTGACTTACCTGTTTCGTGGGTGAAGATATTGAGGCTCAGAGAATCGAAGTACCTCTTCAGGATCCCAGACTAAGTGGTGAGATGAGATTTTTTAACTCACAGTTTTGTGATTGTAGTGCCCACTTGCTTGACTTCTCCAAAGTGGGTGAGACAGTCAGGTTTATCTTGCAAGATGGTCAACCTTGTGTTGTTTTGATTTTGACTCTGTCTCTAGTTGTATGTGAGGGAAAAGATAACCTTGGAGTGTATCTAAATCAGGAAGATACTGCCTGTGAGTAAAAAATACAATTTTTATTTAAGTTGATTTCAAATATGATGAAATAATTGAAATTATCATAAGAGGAAAAAAAATCCCTGGGGAAAGTATGAACAATTTTGAATGTTGCAGTTGATGTAGATTTTACTTAGGGCACTTCCTTGTGAACTTTCATTAGTAACTGGCCACCCTAGTAGAGTGGATTGTCTTTTCTTTTAATGACTTGTGACTTATTTGTTATATGTACACATATGTAACACACACATATAACTTTCTCACAAAATTATCATGTATTTCTAAAATTTCTTAAAATTTCAAGTTTTTGTTAATTAGCACTGGAAAAAGAATTATTGGAATAGAAGGGAGAGAAAGTCAGGAAAAGCAGTGTGATAGGAGGAGGAGAATTATTCCTCTAAACTTATAGTCTGGGGAATTGAAAGTGCCTCAGGCTGACATTTTACAGCTTGAGTAAACTGTATTTAATTTTTGTGTAATACAGTGTACCATTCCAAAGCTGGCCTCAGGGGACCTCATTTTTTGAAGCGTTCCTGGGGAAACTTGCCTTCCTACTCTTGGGGGATGCTGCCCTAGTGGTATTCTGTGATCATGGAACATACTTTCTGTGATCAAGCTTTCTGTGTATTTGCTGTTGGGCATTTTCAAGCCACTAGAAGCATGGGAAGACTAACTGATTTTCATTTTAGAAGCCAAATAGAGCACCTTTGAATAGATTGCATAACAAAGAACCCAAACTTGGTCCACAGCACATTTTCTAACCAAAAGATAGAACAGTGCAAGACCCTAGCACTGGTTGTGGGGTCAGCTGCATGGGACTGGCACTGCTGTAGGTGCTGAGAACACAGCTACAATTTAGAAAGACTGGGTTCCTGTTCTCTAGAGATTAAATTCTATTACTTGTGACATAGCTAATAAATGGTAAGCAAAAGACTGAAGAGGTAATTTCAGTTAATCAAACAGGTAATGAATGAGGCCATGCTGGAGATGAGCAACTTTGATTGCTTTGTCAGGTACAGCCTCAGTGAGGTGAGGCATTGACCTTTGAGACAGACCTGTGGGTGCAGAGATGCCAGCTTGGTATGGAGAGGAGTAAACGAACAGGTCTGGAGCAAGCTCAAAGTGGTGATGCTCCAGGAAGGGAACCCAGACTTGCATGGCCGGCACCCAGAGTGAGGGAAATCTGAGAAGGGCTCAGAGAGGTAAGCAAGGGGCGGTCCTGAGGCCTTGGAATATGTTCTGAGGGCTTTGTGTTGTATCTTGAGGTGAACAGGAAGCCCTTGGAGAGGTTCAGGATGTCACTTCTCCTTTGGAAGTTCACTCTTACTGGTTTGTGTACCAGTGCCTGCCAAGGGACCGGCTAGTGCAGTTGTTTAGCTAGAGAGGATGGCGACTCAGGCCAGGTAGTAGCGGTGAAGACAGGGTGATGGGGATGGGTTGGAACACTTGGGATAGACTCGACAGGGCTTGCTGAGGGCCTGAGGGGAACAGGGGCCATGGGGGATCTCCAGATTTGTGTGTGAAGCACTGAGTGGAGGGTCCATCATTTGACTAAGATGGGGAGTGGGAGGAAGTAGGTTTAGGAACTGTGGACAGGATCTGGTACTCCTTTTGGACATTTAATATTGGGATGCCTTGTAGACATCTAAGTATAGATGACAAATGATAGTTGTATAGATAGTTTAGCTCCTTATCTTGAATTTACATGGTTCAGAATTTTTAATTTTTCAGTTTTTCTAAAAATAATCTAACTTTGCTTAAAATTGAATCCTGAATTTTTTTTGAAAAATTTAACCTTTATCAAACTTTATAGTATGTATACTTTTCTCTCATTTGTTCGTGGCAGTGAAACAGAATAAATGATTAGCCCTTATATGGTTTAGATGCCGCTCTTTAAGACAGCTTGCAAATTTAGATCACTACATCCCCCTCACAATATGGATAAAATTGTCACGACTGATTTAGAAACTATTTTCTATTTCTGTTCAGTTTAGAAAAAAAAAATTGGCCCTATAGGGCCTTCTTGCAGGCATGACCCAATTCCATTATTTCTTAGCTACTTTACGTCTAGAAAATGGAATGATTTGGGTGCAAAGAAATCTCAAGCTCTTTTTTTATAATTTGTAACTTGTTCACTCTTTTTATCACCTGTTGGAACAATTTAGGACTGAGGTCTTTGAGAGTCTCTGTCAGACCTTTGCTATCTAGCCTGTTCTCTGTGTCAGCATTTCTAACTAGCTAAAAGTAACTCCAGACTGGATTAACTATGCCACCTTCAGAAGGTCTTTGCTTTGTCTTTGTCTTTTCAAGAGAACATGCTTCACATTCGTGTAGAACACTATAGGAACTTTGTTATGAAAAAGCCATTCAGATATATTTGATGGCCTTCTATACCAACAGAAAAGTGACTCTTCTTCCTTCTCACCACCAGACTACTAGTATAGGTGCTAGGCAGTTCACAGTTGTGGGAAAAGTCATGCTCAACTTTTTTCAGACATGAGAAATAGTGAAAATGGATTGCTTAGCTTGCAGGGCTAACCACAAGCTGCCTTTATGCTATTAAACACTTCCAGCATTCACAGCTGGCTGGTGTGACTTTGGCTCTGACTGGTCTTGGGAACAAACATGATTTTCTCCCTCCCTCCCTCCCTCCCTCCCATATATTTAGCCACCCACTTACTCACCAACCCATCCATCCGTCTATCCATCCATGGTGGAAAAGGACTTGTTCTAGGCTAAGGCATCCTTATGGAAAGAGAGACAGGAAACTATTGCATGATTAGATGCATGCTTCCAGAAGCTGAATGGGACCTAGTATTATATAGGGGTTCTTGTAACAAGTTTGAAATGAGGGCAAACAAGAGGAAAAGGGGTTAAAAACTTGATGAAGAAAATAATTTAGTCATGCACATTTACTCAGAGGCTTTGAATATGAAGCTTTAGATGGCTGCACCTGAGGCCTTCCATTCTGCATTCTTACAATCTCAGTAACCTCTGCCTCTAATACTCCTTTCTGCCCTCTCCCCTTTCCTTCATGGGGTACATGCAGCAATTACACTGCATTTGCATGTTTAAAATCCCCCCGTACCTCGTCTATCAGGTGTTTCTGCTGGACTCTGCCACCATTTGCCCAAGTCTTGTGTTTCTCCATTCCTTTCTAAGAGCTCTGGGCATATCTGGGGAGTTCTAGCCCTCTGGTCTTCCCCATTGAGCACCTACTCGCCAGCACATAGCACACAACTGTTCATGTCCTGCTCTGGCCCTGATCCAGATCTGGCCTCTGTGACTTCCCTCTGCTGGAATAACTTATGTACACAGGGCCTAGATGCTTCAGTTCCAGCTTTTCTCAGATGTTTTACCCACTACCTGCGCTGTTGGGTGAGTAAATCATGTGAGCTATAGTGAAGGTAATGTACATTTCTTCAGAGGGCACCAAACCAGAATTTCTTTATCAGGGGCTATGTTGAATGCTTTATTTCATGTAATTGTCAAAATGCAACTATCACATAGACCTAAATGTTGTCATCTGCATCTTGGAGGTGATGTAACTGTGACTTGAAAAGATGCAGTAACTTGCTCAGAGCCACAGAGCTGGTGCTGAGTCATTCTGCATTGCTCGCCTCCTGACCCTACTTCTACCAGAGACAACTCTTATCTGGGATCCCAGATCCATGAGGAGACTCTCTCTAACAACTCCACTGCAGTAGACACTGTCCTGCAGAAGCTTCCCAACAGTGGTTCTTGAACGTCCTTCCAGAGCAGTTCTTTGTCCTAAGGATGAATCGAGGTACAAAAGACAATGAAAGGTTTCTTATTTCCAGATGTCCTAATGTGTCATTAGAGAATAAAACCTCCTGTTAAATACCTTGAATGTGTATTTACACATGAAGGTATGATAAGTGGTTAGTAAATGAAAGTTTATGGGAATTTTACTTTTCAAGGGTTTATCCTTTTCTGAAGTAAAATAGGCTCTATAGTTTCTCTCTCTCTCTCTCTCTCTCTCCTTTTCAAGACTAGACGATGTGCTGGTAGTCATAATATAAACTTACTAGTGCGTTTTCATTCTAAAGAATAAAACAATATGCAGACAGTTACTTACAAATTACATGGAGAAAGATCTTTCAGTGAAGCATACTATACTAGATGTGGTAAAATCCAGAACTAGTTTTGGTGAAACCATAATGCCTAATAGTACTAGAAATATACTGATATATATGTTGTTCCATTGAAGCCATTAAAGTTAAATTTCAATCACTTCTAACACTACAAAATTTGTTATTTGTCAGAATGCTAAGAATAATGTATATTGATTGAACATTTTCTTAATGCTAGCAATTCTAATGCCCAGTTTTGCTTAAGGCTGTGCTGTTTTTTTTCTTTTTTGGAGATTTATTTATTTATTTATTTATTTATGCTCTTTCAGTCTGGTCATGAAGTTTTTAATTCTCCACTTGGGAAATGTCCAGATCTGAAGACTCACTTGCATTTGACTAAGATATGTATTATTAACATCTATGTATTTGCACTAGAGTTGCAGAGAGTTTTAGAAATGCAAAGCGTACTTACTATTTGGTTATATTATATTTTTAAACTTATTTGCTGTCAAAACCAAACATAAGACCTTCTCTTCATACTTGCTTTTCTGCACTAAATATTTGACCCCTTTCCCCCTTCTATGACTTTTTGCACAAATTGAGTTTTGTTTGGATATTTAATATCTTGAGAATCACCAGCCCTGGCATATGAGAATAGGTAGAGACTGGAGATTCTAGACCAGTATTCTTATTTGAGAACTATACCATGGGTAGATGAAAGCTTTGGGAAGATGCTGTCCTCATCAGGATACTTTTTCACATGGCCTTCAGTACACCACACTGTCTTGGTCTTTCTTGTATACCTTCCTGGTAATGCCTTCTTTGGTCTGTTTCATTGGTTCCTCTTCTTCTCCTCACACCCTTTGCATTGGAGGGTGCAGGAGTTGGCCCTTAATATATTCTACGTCTGCATCATTCTCTCAGGGATCTTGTCTGGTGTTATGACTGTTAAGTAGCATCTGTGGGCTAATAACGCTCAAGTTGGTTTTCTCCACCTAGATCTTTTTCCAGATCTTATTTCTATATGTTGATTTAGTCTCTCCACTTGGATATTTAATAGACATCTACGATTTAACTTGTCCAAATGTTTCTTCTTCATCACCTTCTTCTTGTTTCTTCTTGTTTCTTCTTCTTGATCACCTCAGTATCCCCACTGCCATTTTTATATTATGTTGCGGTCTTACTGTGTTGCCTGGTTTGGCCTCAAACTTCTGGGCTTAAGCAAGTAGCCCAACCTCTGCCTCCCAACAGGTATCTGGCACTGCAGAAGTGTGCCACCACCTCCAGCTATAGACTTTTTTGTCTCAGTTGATGAGAATGCCATCTTTATATAGGTCATAACCTTTGCCATCCTGCACCCTTTCTCTCACATCTCACATCCTATCAGGTTCAAAATAGATTCCAGATTAATAGTTCCTCACCACTGACAGTAACTTATGTCTGAGTTGCTCCAGAAGTCTCCTAACTGGTCCTCCATCATTCCCTCATGCAAGCTCTTCTCAGCCTGGCAAACACATTGATGCTGTAAGTTAAACATATCACTCTGCACAGAACTCTTCCTTGGTGCCTCATTTTTCTCAGAGAAAGAGCCAGTGATTAGATGTCTGTTGTCACCTCTGAGACCTGCCTTCTAGCCACTCTTTCCCACCTGCATTCTACTCGAGCATTTTGGTCTTTTTTTGAGGCACACCACCACTTTCATGCCCTTGTACCGTCTAGATCTATCTTATGCCAGATTTTCTCATGTAGTATTGTGCCAGGGCCAGCTCATACTAGCCAATTGTTACATTTTAAGGACTTTTGTGAACTGGTTGACATCCTTTTGGTGGCTTGAAATCGATCATGGTGCAAACATTTCCCCCATGAAAGTCAACAAATGCTGCACATTAGTCTCTTACTCCATCCCCAGCCAGGCTGCTTAACTATTACTGCCATATCACTGTCATAATTAGTACTCGCCCTGCAACCCTTTGTTTATGATTTGCCTCTCAATGAGACCATCCTGACTGCTCATGTGAAAGTGGAAGTATCTCAAGCCCCTGAGCTCTACTCTGTTTTTTCCCATAGCATGTATCATCTCTAAACATGCTATATCATTGTGAAATTTATGTATTTTTGTTTCTGTTTATTATTCATCTTCACCCAAGTGCCTACCACAGTGCCTGATACATAGAAGGCTCTCAGTGAATAAATGCATTTGGGGGTTGTGACTAATTACATTAATTTTAGAATTATTTCAAGACTTCTATGCTACATCCTGATACATTTTGGCCATGTGCATAGATTTTGGGGGGAAATTTAGTAATGAAAGTTACTGAAAAAGACATATAGTCAATCTCTAGATTACTTTTAGATCCAGATTTCCAGCTTGTTACTCAAAAAAATCTCAATTTCATTAGAAACTATGGATTTTTCATATTATCTTGCAAGTATGGGCATTTCCTATTGTTTATGTTGCAGCCCTAAAATTGTGAATTTTTTTTATTATGAAAATTTACTCTTTAAATTATAGCTTTGTATTACATATCTTAGGTGAAATTCATACTTTTTATTCTTTATGAGTTAATCTTTCCTGATTTAGATTTATTTAATCTTTGTGCTATTTTATTTCAACCTTTATGCATTAATTTTCCAAATAGTTGCTTTAGATTTTTTTTTCATTACTTTGTGTACTAGACGGCAGACTCTCTCAGATCCTAGATTATTTTACTCAAGGTTAAATTGCCAACACCACCTAGCAAATGTGGTAGAAATGACAGGTGCCTAATAAAAGGATCTTGGACCTAATTCAATAACGAATTTTATTTTATCTGTATTGGCCCATAAATTTATAGCATTTTCAACTCCATTATAACATTTTAAAATGGGCTTCTCATATTTTAAATAAATTATTTCAGTGTGGTTTTGATTTGCATCTCCCTGATGATTAGATTGGCAATTATCAGTAACTCAAAAAATAACAGTTGCTGGAGAGCGTGTGGTGAAAGGGAACACTTCTACACTGTTGGTGGGAGTGCAAACTAGTGCAACCTCTGTGAAAAACAGTATGGCGATTCCTAAAAGTTCTAAATATTGACCTCCCATATGATACCACAATCCCCCTACTGGGAATATACCCTGAAGAACTCAAATCACTCTATAAAAAAGATACCTGCACACGTATGTTTATCGCAGCATTGTTCACAATAGCAAGAACCTGGAACCAACCATACTGTCCATCAAAAGAGGACTGGATTAAAAAAATGTGGTACATATACACAATGGAATACTACGCAGCCATAAAAAAGAACAAAATCATGAATTTCGCAGCAACCTGGATGGAACCAGAGTCTATAATACTGAATGACCTCTCACAGCAACAAAGATCTGAGTATCACATGTTGTCACTCATATAGTGAACCTTGAACATCCAACGTAATACTATAAGAAAATGACTGACAGCGGTGGGAAGCTATGGGGGGAATGGGAAAGGGAGATGGGATTAATGGTAGTAAATATCTGTCTGGGAACGGGAAGACACTTCTTATCAACAAGGGTGCCTGAATGAAGCATATTTGTATACCTAACCCTTAACTATACCCCACAATATCATCATAAAAAATATTGATTATTAAAAATAAATAAAATAATTTTATAATTTGCCTATGCAAAGCAAAGGGGTATTTCCAAGTTTTTTAAATTCTTACATACTAATATGTTTACATCTTTCTTATAATGATCTATGATACTAAATGTTGTGGAAGTTTGTTCATTTGGACGCATCAGCTGCTTTTCCTTCTATCCTTCTATTGTTTCTCATTAGGCCTTCAGTTTATCTTTTGAGAAACTGTGACCTCTTTCTGACTTTGGAGGTCTTCCCTTGTGACTTTTTTTTTTTTTGATGTGTGTGATTCATTTTCATTTACTTTGACCTGTTGAGTGTGCTATTTAGATAATTGTTTGCTTATTTTATATACTATATTGTTTTTGTTTTTATCTGTGCCATTAATATTAACTCTTCATGAGATTATAGATGTAAATATTCTTCTTAGATCGATCTATCTAAGAAGTTGAGCTTCCTTCTGTGGACATAGTAATGCTTTAAAAATAATATGTTGATTAATGAGTGGATCAGGCTTATATGTTTGATAATATTTCTATTTTTTGTAACATTTTTCTTAATTACTACTTTTTGAGTACTTCCTGTTTCATCTTCATTCGAAATTAGCCATATTAACACTAGCAAAAGCTTTACATAAATTAGACATATATTAATTCAAAACTTGCGTGTTTATTCAATCAGATTAACATTACATGGAGTTATAAATTTAAAAATTATATAATTTTACCTTAACACAAACTTGTTTCTAATATAGACATATATCTTCTCTAAGGACAAAATGAACAAAAGTATACCGTACGTATCCATGTGTACTTTTTATTTGTGTACAAACAATGATTAAAAGTGTGCTGTAAAGTATAGCCGCACATTGAAAATTTATCACTTCTTGCACATGCTTCATATGCGTGTGACTAGAAAATCTGATTCTCTTTAATACTGTGATTATTCCCACTCTGTGAACTTATACTCAACATTGGGGAGGAAGGAGGTTATGCTTAAAGAATCCCAAAATCTTGTTTAGATTTTTCCTCTTTTTCAATCGTCTAGGTTTATGCTAGAGCAGTGTAATAAATATTATTGAGTTGATGAGTGAATGTAGAGGTCTCACTTCCTCCGGTAGCAGCAGTTCCTTGAAGGGAGAAGCCAAGTTTTTTCATTTGTTTTGTATATATTTGCTCATACTGTAAATATATATTTTTATGTAAACTCATATATATTTATATAAATGCCACAGTAAGTGACCATAAGAAGTTATACTTTTGTTGACTTTTGTTGAATATGCAATTTAGATTAAAAAGAAATATACCTTAGAAAATATTTGTAAGGCGTTAAGTATTTAGATGGAGGTGTTGAATTTCAGGAAAATTTAATCTAAAACAATTAGGCCACGAGTACTCTCGAGTCTCAGGAACTGCTGTGAAGGGTGCTGCGATCTGTCCCACTGCTTTCTTCAGTCTTGCTTCCCACTGCCCCCTCCTCTCCACGGTCATCCAGCTATACCAAATCCCTTCCTTCTCACTTGACTGTGTTCTTCTGATCACCTAGGTTGCCTGCTTCTAGAAGCCTCTCTGAGTTACCATGGCTGGAGGGGGTGCCCCGAGTGTGAGACGCTTTCCTATGTCATGGCGTGTCCCTTGTGCTTGGAATCCAGCCTCCCTTTGGGCTCCAGGTTCTCTAAGGCACAAACAGCATTTTGTTCTCCCTTGTCTACCTGCATTCATACCCTTAACACAGACACACATTTATGATGAATGACTCAATTAGTTGGAATGATATATTTATGTAATAGGTGTCTATAATGGTGACCTAACAATGGCTTTTGAAATAGTATGTTAAATTAGTACTTGTATTCAAAATACACTTCAAAAATATACATTTATATATGGTAATTATCTTTTTAAAGGAATATTGAAAGTACAATTTTTTTCCAAAATTTGTCAATTCATTAAAATAACCAAAGCAAAATCATTTATTTAGAATCTTCAAAATGGGAAACACTGTGATTAAAACAAGATAAGAAAATGCTTTTTAACGTCCTGTCCTAAGAAGTCTGAAAGGGCCTGGAGGGTGTGCCATGGTATGATTTTGAAAGGGAGCCAGTAAAGGACTCTTCAAGGTTAAACTCCTCCTTGATGGTCTGCCCTAAATAAACTGAAGAGAGAGCAGCCTAAGAAGAGACTAAGGGCACATAGTCATCCAACTAATGATTGAAAAGCAAGTTCTGAAAGTGAAATACCAGAAGGAAGAAGAGCCAAGTGATCCTGATTGATGATTCCAGAGTAAAGCGTGTGGCTCAGGCCATCTGTGACCCATATAAAGAGAACAGGATGCTCTACTGCCTTCAGGGTGCCAGGCTCGAAGGCGACCAGAAGGGCAAAAGAGATCCCAGAGAGAGAGCAAGCATTTTTACTTAATTTGAGTCAACCTTACATTTCTTCATTGTAACTTAAAATCCCTAATAAGTAAAATGAATTTAAGTGCTGTGAAATGATGGTGATGCTGAAGTCCCCCTCCTTGAGTTTATGTGGTTTTAAATGTATGTGAAATAAACCAATAGTGTTGGTAATTTACAGACATCTTTTTGCTCAAAACCAGTAATAAGGAGATAGCAAAAACTAGTTTATACAACTTTTCAATTTTGAAAAGTATTATTAAAAAAACATGGTTTTCATCTAAGAATAAGGGAATCATTTACCCTTTTTTATTATAGTAAAGATTATTGATATAGCAAGTCATTAGAATGAAGAATACTTGGTATACTCACTAAATTTCCTTTATTTCTGAATAGTTTTTAAAAAATTTTGTTGACATTTAAAACTGAAAAAATTGTAGGAAGGTCATAATTTTAAGTCATTTTATTATCAAAAGGAAATTATGCTATAACTAGAAGTTGGGGTGGGTGAGTGATAATCTATTTGAAGAAAATACTAAACTATTCAATGAAGTTTTACAAGAAAAAGTTTAACAGAACAGCTTGAGTTAATCTTCCAGAAGGTGTTATCTGGGATGAAGTCACCTTTTACAAGTGTATTGGGGGAGGTAAGTAATACCAGAGAACAAGTAAACTCATTAATAACTGAAGAGAGATATAAAATTAATGAAATTAGTTTTAAAGTAGTTGGGCTACCAAACTGATTTTAAAATTGGTTTTTAATATAGGAAATAAAAAACATCACACCTGAAAATGAGGTCCCAGACAGGGAGAGAAATCAGTAAATATAACTGCTTAAAATCTAGGCAAAGTAATCCCTTGAAAATTAGAATAACTCTATATCAATTTGGCTTTTATATATGCAACTTGGGGTTTTTAGGAAATTATCTAATTAACTTCATGATTACTAGAAGTTATTTTTGAGAGATGCTAGTGAATCTGTAGAGGAAAAGTGAATGTTCAAAATAGTCTGACTTACAATCTGATAGATCTTACAACATAAGAATATGGTCACATAATTAGAAATTATTGATCTTGTGATTTTTATATGTAATAAATTGTAATAACTGAAAGTTGTACAAGTTCATATACAGTTTTGGAATGCATCATATTAATAAACCCCTTTCTACCATGTTGGATACTTGAGCATTAGTTAAAATCTCTTTATAAGGCATCAAAGTTTTTCTTTAAATGTGAACACCTTTAGAAAATATCAAAATATTTTGTTATACAAAGTGCCTTACATTAAGTTTTCCTGTTTGCACTCTTCGTGTTATCTAATAATGTCCCTCTCAGAATGTTCTGCCAAGAGATATCAGGACTTCATAGACTTGATGACCAATTTATTTTCTTTTGTAGTAGAGATTGAATTATATTTGTATATATATTTTTTACATTCTTTAGTAGGAATAAATAAGACCAATAATCAAAGACACAAAACAGCATATCTCCTAGAATACAAAGCATAATCATTGAGGTTACAACTTTGAAGGGTGTATATATGGTACAATATTAAATAGAAATCCAAATTTGAATATGATCTCACTTCTCTGGTATCAGCCTCTATGTGTTCTTCTCTCCAGGCTTTAGTTGAAAAATACTTGGCTTTCTTTCTTTGCTCCAAGACCTCTTCCCACTCCAAAACTCTGTGGTCCTTGAATTATTAATTTCAATTCAAAAGGCTTTGCTTAAAATGTATAGAACTCCAGGTTTTCATGATTCTCTCCATGAATTAAAATCCTGTTGGTTTTCATCGTTTTCATTGAAAGATTTTCTATATTTTAATTTCTTTTTTTCTATCTTGGCAAACATGTGGAAGAAACTGCCAGTGAAAATTCAGGTGGAAGCCCCTCCTCCTACAGCCTTCTCTTGTATTTTTAAAGCAGCTTTGTCATATGGTTAATGAGGGAGAAAGTCGACAACATGTAGTGTGTATGTCTGCTGTCAGCAAATTGCAATGTGTGACCGTGTTTTTTTCCAGTCATTTGAAGTTTTCTCCCAATCTGATACCTCTTCATTTAAAGAAGAATTTTTTCCTCCCTAAAAAAAATCACGTTTAATCTATAATATGTATAAAATACCTAAATACAAAGAAAACCCCTACCGCCCAGAACAATGTTTTTATCCTTCTCTCATATTGGATATTTTTTTCCAGGCTACACATTATTTTTTCCCATGGAAGACTTTTTAATTTTTTAAAAAATTTTCTTTCTTTTTTTAAGTTAGAGTCTCACTCTGTTGTCCAGGCTTGATTGCAGTGGTAGTAATTGCAGCTCACCACAGTCTCAATCTCCTGGGCTCAGGCGATCCTTCTGCCTCAGCCTCCTGAATAGCTGGGACTACTGGTGTGTACCACCATGTCTGGCTATTTTTTTTTTTTGAGTTGGAGTCTCACTCTGTAGCCCAGATTGGAATGCAGTGGCCACTCCCGGCCACCGCAGCCTCGACCTGCTGGGCTCCGGAGATCCTTCTGCCTCAGCCTTCCAAGTAGCCGGAATTACAGGCATGTGCTACCATGCCCGGCTGATTTTTTGATTTATTGTAGAGATGAGGTCTCGCTGCCCAGATGGGTCTCGAACCCGCAGGCTCAGGCAATCCACTCACCTCAGCCTCCCAAAGGTGCGGGATTACAGGCTGAGCCACTGAGCCAGGCTCTGGCTACTTTTTAAAAACATTTTTCTTAGCAATATGGTCGTACAATGTTGCCAGGCTGGTTTTGAACTCCTGGGCTCAAGTGATCCTCTTGCTTCATCTCCCAAAGTGCTGGGATTACAAGGTATGAACCCGAAAATTTATTTCATTGGACCCTGACTGAAGACCTTGAGGAAAGCTGAATAGTGATATGACTTGCAAAATGTTAAGACAGATTGACCAGTGGCTTGTTACCCTACATATCTGATTCAAATACTAAAGAAGTTTACTTATGATTTGAAGTAAAGGCATCAGTCATTTTCAGGTGATACTTGATTGAAAAGTTTTGCAATTCTTTGAAGCAATTCAAACAATAAAATTATAGATAGGATTAGAAGAAGGTGTAGAAAATAAGCTCTGTACCAATACTCAGTTTTGTGCTGGGTGTTTATCTATGCACAGCATGTGTACAAGATTACGCTAGCTGGAATTCAGCAGTGGAATCTGTGGTTTCAATGGATGCTATATTCTGCTTCAGTTTTTTGTAGAAGTGTAAAATCAAGCACTTTAACAAAGCAGCAAAATGTAAATCTGACAAAATATTTTATACATAAAATTTATGGGCAAAGTTGTCTTTATTTTCTTTTTTTCCAAGTCATAAAGCTGTCATTGAAAAGATATCAGCAAGAGTTGTACCATAAGGCCAGGAGCATCTTTTTCTCTCTCCCACTTCTGACATCTACACACTTTGTATACCTGCAGTGTTGCTTTCTTTGCACAGCATTAAGGTGGGAAGATTTCTCAGTGGAATTCAGGACATTTTCATATGGGCTGTTCACAAGCTATATCCCTTGGAAAAGTTTCTAAACTATGCTAGACCTTTGTTTTGTGATGTATGCTTGAGTATTAGATGATCTTCAACAACGATTTCACTCAATTCTAGTTTGAAAATTCTACATCATATTGAAGTAGCAAAGCATGGTTTGCAAGTCACATAAGAATTTGATTGGATTCCTCCAATACCACTTCTTTTTTTCCCTAAACTTTTAATGTTTTTCTTTTAAAGATGTGGGGTACAATTCAGGGTTAGGTATACAAATATTCATTATGCAGATACCCTTGTTGATGAGGCAACACCAATTCTTACATGACTTTGGGCCAATTACTTTGCCTTTTTAAGCATAGCTTTCATTTCTTTAAAGGCGTTTTCAGATGTAAATGAGACCACACACTTAAGGGCCTTAGAGTATCTATGCTAAACGGGAAGGTTTGTGACTATGGGGGAGGGGTGTCAAAACTGTGTTTAAGACTCTCTGTTGGTATCCATGAACAAAGCGAAGCAGTAAAGTTGCGACACCCAGGGGAACCCCATCCTCTTCACTTTTCAGGGCACTTCTGTGTATACTTGGGCACATAGTCAACTTCCTAAGGAGGGTCCTCAGAAAGAGACCATGGAGATGTCCTGAGATTCCTGCCACTATGGAGAGCTTGTGTTCTTGGGGAAAATGAGTGCCAATTTCTAAAGAAAATAATAAGATTGAAGCTGGCTTTTTACTTTTATTTTTATTTTTTATTTTATTTTATTTTATTTTATTTTGTTTTTATTATTAGTTTTTGAGTTGGAGTCTCACTCTGTCGCCCAGATTGGAGTGCAGTGGCCGCTCCCGGTCACCGCAGCCTCGACCTGCTGGGCTCTGGCGATCCTTCCACCTCAACCTTCCAAGTAGCCGGAATTACAGGCATGCACTACCACGCCCAGCTGATTTTTTGATTTATTGTAGAGATGAGGTCTCGCTGCCCGCGGGCTCAGGCAGTCCACTCACCTCAGCCTCCCAAAGGCGCTAGATTACAGGCTGAGCCACTGAGCTCGGCTACTTTTATTTTTTTTAAATTTTTATTTTAGAGATGTGTGGTACAATTCAGGGTTAAGTATACACGTGTGCATTATGTAGGTACCCTTGTTGATGAGATTTGCCCCCCCCTGCCCCCAGCAGTTTCCCACTACTGTCATTCCTTTTCTTATAGTATTACAATAATTGTTCAAGGTCTGCTTATGAGTGAGAACATGTGATATTCAGTTCTTTGTTTCTGTGTTAGATCACTCAGTATTATAGACTCTAAGTTCATCCAGGTTGCTGTGAAATTCATAATTTTGTCCTTCTTTATGACTGTGTAATATTCCATTGTGTATATATACCACATTTTTAAAAATCCAGTCCTCTTTCGATGGACAGCATGGTTGGTTCCATGTTTTTGCTATTGTAAATAATGCTGCAATAAACATGCGTGTGCAAGTATCTTTTTCATAGAGTGATTTGACTTCCTCTGGGTATATTCCTAATTAGGGGGACTGCAGGGTCATATAGAAGGTTGATTTTTAGATCTTTTAAGAATTGCCAAACTGTTTCCACAGAGATTGTATGAGTTTACACTCTCACCAATAGTGCAGAAGTGTTCCCTTTTTGCCGCATCCTCTCCAGCATCTGTTGTTTTTGAGTTATTGATGATGGCTATCCTGATTGGAGTTAGGTGGTATCTCAGTGTGGTTTTAATTTGCATTTCTTTGGTGACTAGTGAGACTGAGCAGTTTTTCATGAATCTGTTGCCTGTTCATATGTCTTCTTTTGAGAGGTATCTATTCATATCTCTTGCCCACTTTGTAATGGGGCTGTTTGTTTTTTTTCTTTTCAGCCATTTTGAGTTCCTTGTAGATCCTAGATGTTAGGCCTTTGTCAGACATATAGTTGGCAAATATTTTTTCTCAGTCTGTGGATTGTCTCCCTGTTCTTTTGATGGTTTCTTTGGCTTTGCAGAAGCTTGTCAGTTTGATAAGGTCTCATTTGTCTATCTAATCTTTTATGACATGGGCACTTGGGGTTTTGATTAGGAATTGGAAAACCAGCTTTTTAAATAAGCCTGTTATATAGTATGTAATATTGAAAAGTTGGTTATTTGGAGTTTGATTTCCATTTAGTGTACGTAATATAAGCTAACAATTAAAACATTCTGTTTTTATTGGTCTTGGCACACTTTATTAATGAATAAGTATTATTTTGTTTCTAAAACGGTCAATCATTTTAGAAGAAAGCCTTGAATATCAAGTAACGTGTTAAAAATAGAGGGAAAAAACAGCCCCGTTTATGAAAGTATGCCTGAAGCTATAGAATAAGTATTAGATGAGATGGTATATTGTTTCCCTGATAGTGCTTATTTGTTGGAAGATAAAGGATTTTTGAGTGAAATTTTTAAAATACTATGAGTATATTAGCATTTTTGTCACTTTTATTTTACTAAGGCACAAATCTATTTTGTTTTAATGTTTGAGCGAATCGTTGGTTTAAATGTTTTAGTGAAAAATTCATCAAGATGTTCTTTCAAAACTGTTTATTACATTATTAAAGAATAGACTCATTTGTTGCTCAGTTTCTCTCTTCCTTTCTTTGATTTGTTTCTTCCAGAATTCCTTAGATTTGTTACTTCTGTAACTTTAGAACATAGCTCTTAAATTGATGTCCAGCATATCATTTAAATTCAGACTTCTTTATGTTTTCTTGCCAAGTATTTTTCTTCACTTGCCAATAGCCCAATTCTTGTATCCCGATTTATGGATGATGCACCCCAATACTATTGGGTCTAATGTATGGATTCAGTGAACACTTTGGCTTCTTAAATGTATAGATTTGACTAAGCCTAGACCTTTATTATTCATACTGTCTTCTTGGTTTATATCAAAATAAAGGCTAGTACCTTCAGTTCCTTTTGGTTTCTGCTTCAGTGCAGAAGAAAGGTTTTTTTTTTTTCTTTGCTCAATTTCAAATAGTATGCCACACCCATATAGCATCCCTATATCTCGCTTGATTTTTCTTTATAGCACTTACCATCCCCATGCTATGTTTTTTCAATTATTTTCTCTCTTTCGCTTACTATTAAAGAACTTTCACTGAGAGCAGAAGCTTGGTGTCTTTTGTCCATTGCTGTATCATCAGTGCCTGGGTTAGAGAGTGTCTGAAACCATGCCAGACTCTCAATAAATATTTCCTGAATGCATGAGTGATTAGGCTCCAAACTGTATTTCTGGAGAGTAATTTAGAGGTCAGTAAAACAGTTCCCACGATAAGGCTTCTTTGTTACCATCAGTCCTTATGCCTGATGTTCTGTGGTTTGCATGGAAAACTATGGTTTCTATGATATGTATTTTGGAAAAAAACTTACATTTGGTAGAAGTTTGCAGCCTTTTTGTAAACTCAGTTTACAGCAGTGACAGCTTAATAGGACTGATTACTCAAATGTTGAATTTTCTTTAATATAAATTATACAGTTGTTTCTGGGAAATGTTTATATTTTATGCAGGTGTGATCTATGGGGCACTTCAGTTATTACCATGAGTTCTAGCTTGTCCTGTAGCTATTTATATGAACCTCAGTTTTCTGACACACTTCTTTCTTTTTTAACAGAGAACATGTATAATAATGAAAAGGCTACCTGATACAAAATATTTGATTGCATTATTTTCAGGATGTAGGTTTCTGACAACTAGAGATAGGTCTTAAGCGGTTACACATTTATGTGTTACACGTATATATATTTAATGGAAATATTTCACATTATTGTGAGAAATTTAGAAGTAAGGCCCACCTGAATGTGACCCAAGTGCAAGGGCGCGAGGCTGTGCGTGAGGTGTGGAGCATGGCAATTGGTCCTGGTGACCAAGATTAATGAAACTCAGATGGGTTTTAATTAGTGCAGCTGCAGTCATCAATTATCTACTGAACACAAATATTGTTATATTTGGGAAATTCTTGATTTATTTTATTCCACTGGCCAGAAGATTTAGATGAATGAGTTCTCATCATAAATATTCTGAGAAAAATCGCTGGAGGCCACAGTTTATTATTTAGGACACAATCAGCAAGAGTGAACAATACAGAACAAAACGATGTAAAGTGCTCTCAGCATTAATTTGGAATTTTTGCTGAAATGTTTGGCTTGTGCAGATTGTCAAAAATATTAGAGCATCTTGAACAAAATTTAGAGCAGTCTATCAGGAAGGGAACGTGCAACTAATATGGTCCAGAAGATGATCTGTAACAGATGCCAGTGCATACGTGCTTGAACAGGTAGTAGCCGCATTACAGTGGTTCTATAATGTGGTCCTCTCCTATTAGACTTTAAGGTCATGTTTTAGCAGAAGGATGGACAGGTACCTATAGTGTCAGAGAAGAGGGAAGCTTAGAATTTTCTGAGTGTAAAATGAGATCTGTGTCATCTATATGCATGTATGTGTACCTATACACACATACACACCTGTGTGTTATGGTATTATTTTTGTTTTAAAGTAATTTTTAAAGTTCATAAACTTAAACAGATATAAGAAGTATACATAAATTTGAGGGGAGGAGAATTTATTTGTACTTTTAAGAAAATAAATATGATACTATCAGTCTAATTGGCAACTGAGATAATTTTAACATTTCTAAGTTAAATTTGGAGCAAAATCTGTAATTGTCATACTGAATATAACTAATGAAAACTGTTCTATTAAATATAGTGGCATCATTTCTGAGCAGTTTTTCTCATACTTTGAAATTTAATCTCCTGAACTCTATAATTTAGGGAGAGTACCTAGTATAGAGTTTGTGAATAATAGCTACACATTAAACATTTTTTTATTTTTCACTTTCTTGTAGTATCAAATCTCTGTCAAATCTTACTCAACAAAAGAAGATAAAAACAGGAAGTCAACTTGAGTTTGCATTAATTACAAGAGTGTAATGTAGTGGCCAAGATAACCATTCTGAGGAACGAGTCACAATCAAGACTTTATAAAAACTCAGTGACAAATATCTGTGATATGGTACTTGCTTTATATTAGGTTAGGAGTAAGTTCACATCTGAAATATGTTCCTAAGAATTTTCTGAATCTTGTATTATGTATAAGACTTTTGTTTGTTGTATAATAATTTCATGGTCAATTCATCCTTTAATCGATCAATTTTATTAATATCACAATTTAATCCAGATTTTATTCCCTATGGGAAAAGAAGGTATGGTCATTTCCAAGATAGATCATGTTGGCTAGTATTTGTTCTGGCTAAGGAGGTTCACATTTGTTCCTAGAAAAGGAAAAATGTATATCAAAAAGCTTGCATATCTTTTCTCCACTAGATTGGAATGACTTTTAATCATATCTGAATTGTCAGAGAGCTTGCAATTAATACTTCTAGTGCTTGTCTTTACAACATTTCATAAATACTGTAATTTCTGAGCAAACTTTTATGGCCTTCATGTTTTATAGAGTAAATCATGGAAAGCTTTCTGTTTTCCAATTAACAGACGGAGGATCTTTTGTTCATTGAACCAAGTTTCTTAGGAGGAGATTTAATTTCTTCTGCATTTGTTTATATGTGATTATATTGTACCACTAAGGAACACATCCCGAACCTCTGAACTGACTTTTCTGAGTGACTGGACATGTTGAGATAGAGGCTAGAGTTGTGTTAATACCATTAGGCTTTGTGGTTATAGATTTTTACATTTAATTGAACAGCTACTCTTTTTCATGAGTTTTAAACAATCTAATAAGCCTCTGATCTTAAAATTAAACTTTAACTATATCTCATATATCCTTCATTTCAAAGAATATGCAACGCTTCTCTCAAAGCCATCCATACTTTTGCCCTTTAACTGTCACAATTTCTTTTTTTTCCCTGGATGAAAAAGTTCTCAAAGGAAATGTTTTGTGATGTGGAAGAGTGAAACCAAAAATGGCAGAAACACTGAAGGCATCAACATTGATGAGTTAAAAAACTGTTTTGAGCAGTGGAAAATGCATCTCGATAAGCATATTGTATCAAATGAAGAATATGTTGAATGTTACTGAAGTTTAAACATGAAAGAGGAAATGCACAATTTTAAAATAAATTCTAGGAGTTCTTTTGGGTCCCTCTCCATTTTATCATTGTTGGTTTACGTGTCTCTGTTGCTACTAGGCTTTTCTTCATCCATTTATCCACTCATCTATCCTCTCCCCCCATCTACTTGCCCACTGACCCACGTGAACATTAAGGAGATAGTATTCCAAGGAGGTAGTACTCCAAGCAGTAGGAAGCAAGCATTTCTGAAGCATGGTGTGCATGAAGGTAGTGCTAAGAGACCCGAGGGGCACATATGGGGGGATCTGAGCAGGGTTTAGGTTACTAACATTCATTCTTAGAGGTCATGGTGAGGGGTTGGGATTTTATTTTTGGATCAGTTAGAAGACATTGGATATTTTTACTGACTTCATAGCATAACTTATTTATTTTTTAGTTTCTACACTTCTTGACATAACCTGTCACATATTTGATGGTTTATGCATGTCTAGTGGATGAGTGAGCAAGCCCAGTCTACCTGGCCCAGCCTGTCTGGCTCCTTTACAGGGTCAGCCTGAATGATTTAGTGTGTTGAACCACAGTGTTCACCTCCTGGGACAGGTGATAAAGGAGGCCATGTTTATGACTAAAAGAACTTTAAACTAAGATCAGAAGAACTGTCTTCCCACTATCTAGTAGTTTATGGATATGAAAGCCTTTAGTTTTGTTTCTTCAATTGTAAAATAAGTGTATTGGTTTAGACATTTTTAAAGATTACTAGATATTCTAGTATTCTTTGATTATAGTGTTGCCTCTGAGAAATTTCTCTGGTAATTAGCATAGTATGAGTTACCTGAATAGAGATGAATATGCATTTCTTACAAAATTCATATTTTTACTGTAGCAAGTGGTGATAATTTTATACTAAACACTATTTTCATTTCCTTGGTTTTGAATCTATAATATAAAACAGTAGTTTATGAGGCCATATGACATTTCTAGCCTAAAAATGAAAAATCTGAGCTTTAGTTATTATAGCAGAGTAATACATTAATTTTCCCATAAAGATTCTGAAAAATAATCTCTCCCCCTTTAAAATTTTGATTGAGATTTTGTCATGTTTTTCTCAATTCCCTTTTTTCTTTTTTATTATAAAATATTTCATATATACAACAGTATTCACACACATCCACAAACACACTTTCTCCATATATAATATCAAGAATAATGTTAAAAACAAACACCTACATAACTCCCATGCAGCTTAAGTCATACAACCTAACCAATCCCTTTGAAGTTGTCTACGAGCTGCTCTCTGACTGCATCCTTTACATTTCTCCAGAGATGACCACTATGTTAATAATATTGAATGTAGCCTATCAAAACTCAGTACTATTTGTTCATAGATTAAAGAAATAGTTCTAACAAGAAATATAGATTGTCAATCTATATATACTTTTCAGTTTCTAGTCTTTAGAACACCCTGTTCTTTTAAAAAATACTATATATTTTATACAACATATTTTATATTACTTTCGAAACTTATGCCATTAGTAAATATAAATGACTTATTAATAAGTTCTGTTTAGGTGCCCTGATGCTTTGGAATTTACATTCAATGCAAAAGGATACATCCTTTACAAAGCAGCCTATCTACAGGATTTCCTAAGATTATTGTTCTCTTCTGCAGGCTGGGGTGCATGTATGTGGGAACTTTTTTTCCAATAGGCCATTACATTTGAAAACACCTAACTTTCTCATGTCAAAAATATATAAGCTTTATTTATGCTTATTGCTAAAGAAGGAGATTCAGAATCTTACCCATAACAATAGAGCAAAATATGTTTTCAAAATTGTTCCAACAGTCTTTGGAAAATACAGGTAGTATCATTTAGCATTAATAATCAGCAAAATTTGGAGCTTTTCAATCCACTATCTTTGATTTTTTTGAAGTTTTTACCTCTTAGTTTTCATACTCCAAAAAAACCCATAATGGTGAAATTACCATTATGTTTACTGTTTATAAATTTTGAAATTATTTAAAAGGATAACAATAGGAATAATGTGTCCTGATACACAGAAATTTGATTTTTGCATTTGTGATCCTTAGAGATTGTACATTTCTATCATAACATTCTCAAAGACTTCTATGAGTTTTGTTAAAATAGCAAGTATATTCTAGCACATATCTTCTTGCCTTTTGTAATAATGCCTGCAACTTATTGTAAATTACCTGTGTTTATGTGCAGCTTATCTTCTTTCTTGTTGCGGGTAGCTTTGAGGAGGGAGGGCAGAAATACACAATAACAGGAGATAATTTGGTGATGGAAGTTACACTTTCCATTTTGCTTTTCCCATTCATTTCAACTTGATCCACACCTCACACTGAAAGGCATAGAGAGAACTGTCTTATTATCACTTTGTCAAAGGCTATGACAACACCCCTAACAATGAGAGTCTTCCCTTTTGTTTATAACACTTAAATGTCTTGGCGATTAGAACTTTTCCTTTCTTTTCAGAATAAAATTGTTTCGTACTGACTTTTTTGTGCTACGGAGGAGAAGGAAATAAAAGCAACCCTATTTCCTATTACAAATTATCATAAATATTGGAGATGCAGATTTTTCTTAGATCATTAGCATATCATGCTGCGACCCACACCAGAATGTACCATTAACAAAGCAGCCTTCATGTAATTAATGTAAATAATATGGAATACAGCTTGAGTTACCCAGTCAGCCTTGGCAAAAAGCATTTGTCATAACGCATCATCTAAGGAGCTCGGCCGCAATTCAAATTAAACTTCATGGGTTTGCCCCTTTATTTTTTCCTCTAGCGCTATAAATTTTTGTGTAACATTTATGACTATAAATTTCTTTGAAACACCTATATAGAAGAAGAAAGCAATACAGTGAGCTGAAATTAAAATTTTATTATTTACTATGCTTCTGTGGGTGAGGACAATTAGTATCTTCATAAAACCAGAAATGTAGATCCTGTGAATGTGGCTAAGGGCTTTTCTTCACATCCTTGGAAGTGTTCTCTGTCCTCCGTCGCTGCCAGCAAATCTAAAGTATGGTTTCTGTCTGCCATTTGCTACTATTGCCCTCTGACTCCAAAACACAGAGGAGCATTGTAAATTTTTCATGAAGAGGTTTCAGTCTGTAAAACAGCAAACAGGAATAATGTTTTAAATGCAATCATTGTCAAGTTTGAACAATGTAATTTATCAAGAGAGCAGTTTGTACTATATAATAAGTTTCATATATTAATACAATTTTTCATCTGATGTCAGGCTTCTGATTTATGAATAGCCCATGATCTAAGGTGATCATTGAATTATAATTCAAGTAATAAGAAGCCAGGAACAAGACACTGGAACTGCTATCCTGCGTTAGCTTACATGCCACCAAGCCAATTTACTAAACAACCGTGGGCTAAATGATACAGTTTTTCTAATTCAAAGAAGGCACTCGTTAATTAGATAAAGGCTAAAGCTCTCATTATTTTTAAATGATTTAAGAATGGGTAAAGATCTTCCAGCTTATACTGCAGCTCTAATAGTCCTCTGCTTACTGCCTTGTAATAAGAGTATTAAAGACAGATGGGCAAGACCGATTTAAACCAATTACAACATTTCATGTACACCAGTAGCAATGACTATTCATAGGCACATCAGATGCTAATATTCGACATGTTTCAGATGGCTAAAACAGCACTGATTACTGTGATTTATGAATAATTTGTTTTCTTCTGCTGATTTTGGGGGAATAATCACACCTCTGGACTATAGTAGTTTTTGAGTCCTATTTCATATTCTGTAATACTTGCAAGGATCTTATAGATAGTTAACTTTCTTATATATCAAACTAAAGAAACAAGTCATTTTATTTCAATCCCTTCATTTTATTTAGCACCTGTTAGGTGCTACGCATTAGGATAGGCTAAGGGGAAATCTGTAAGTCCTCAAATAAGTTTCATTTTAATTATTTTGACTGCTGTGATGGCAAATAAATAATACATTCTAGAAAAATTATCACACCATTGTCAGTCATTATTTTATAAAATAAATGTAATACTTAAGATGTTCTCACTTCAATACTTCTACAAAGGTGAATTTGCTTTCTTATAATGTCACATTTTGTAATTATATAAAAATTATGAGTTCATAAAGTGTCTTATGTTTTTTTGAAAATTAATGAACTACTGAGTACTTGAGTTCTTTGTCTATGTGCTTTAGTTTTTTGACTATGTTTGGTTATATTTTATGTTTATGGCAAATACATTTTATTATGTCTGCTTGGGGCACCATTAATTTCCCTGGTATTGTGTTGTTGCTTTGCTGGTTGTTCTTCTCTTCCTCTCTCCCTCTCTCAACAGACATAATTAAAAATGCTCACTTTTAACACCTAATTTTCTATAAATTTTTTTTGTCTTTAAAAAATTCATTCTTAACTCTCAGTATATATTTCCCATGGGTACCTTAAATGTAATTTTTTTTTTTTTTGGTATAACCTCTCATTTATTGTTTTCTGTTTTGCTATTGTAGTGGACATCTTTAAATTCAGCTGATTTCATTTATAGAAAACATCTACCTTGTACAGCAGAATGATGCACCTACCAGCTACCCTGGAAAGGAGTCATTATCTGGTTTTTTTAGGTTTTTTTTTTGGTCTCACTCTGTCACCCAGGTTGGAGTGCAGTGGCACACCATGGCCATCCCGTGTCGACCTGCTAGGTTCAGATGATCCTTCTGCCTCAGCCTTCCAAGGAGCTGGAACTATAGGTGTGCGCTACCAAACCCAGCTAATTATTTTTATTGCAGAGCTGAGGTCTCGCCAAGTTGCCCAGGTTGTTCTTGAACTGTGGGCTCAGGCATCCCAAAGTGCTGGGATTACAGGCTTGAGCCACTGTGCCCGGCCTTTAGTATATTATCTTGTCATTCCTTTCATACAGTTGCTTAACTTAATTGATGTAATGTTTGAGGGAACAGATATTACTTGTCTAAGCTATTTCTTACCTTTGCAACTGTTTGGGGACGTGGCGGTGACCACCACATCTGAAGGCTTACAGATTTTAGTGGCCATTACTTTTTTACCTTATTTAGCCATCTTCTAAATTACATTTATTTGTTTATTTAGGATTGGGGGTCTCACTCTGTCACCCAGGCTGAAGTGCCGTGGACGATTACAGCTCTGCACAGCCTTGACCTCCTTGGCTCAGGTGATCCTTCTGCCTTAGCCTCCCAAGTAGCTGGAGTACAGCCATGAGCCATCCTGTCCTGTCCACTTTTCTTTATTGATACCAATTTTTTATTTAGTTCTTTCAGAGTTGCTGTGCATATGTTTGCAATTAAAGATGCAGTAATTAAGTATGTGCCTATAAAAGAAATGACAAAAGGAAATCAGTTATATTAACAATTTCAAATTGTTCTACGTTTCTGCTTTGTCACACTTATTTTTTTGTCTTTTTATAAGGAATTTCCTCATCTGAACAACAAGATATGTTATTAATGGGCCCTGAGTAGAGTGAGATATTTGTTATAGTAACTTTTGACCTGTTTAATAAGTACTCATGCTGTGTAGTGGAGTTTTATTATACTCTGCAGTGTACGGTTATGAAGTGCAGTACATAATAAAATAAAAGCAATAATGTTGATATTTCTGAGGGATCCATCAGAGCTGACCTGAAGCAACATATTTCATCCGGTATGTCGGGTATGAATGTTTGAAAGTTATAGCTGAAATTACTAGAAACAATATTGTGTTTATGACTTCTGATTGTTTACCATTGTAAGTAACACCCTTTGTGATTCCCAAAACTATTTCTATGACAGTTCATTAGTGTGGGTGTCAAGAAGCAAATGAAAAAGACAAAATACATTATAGTATTAGGCAGTAAGACGTTTTAAGCTAAATGTTAGTATTTAATATGTGACAGTGTAAAGAGCAAACATGGGCAATTCTGAACAGGGAACAGGAGCATATGGGTCATTTTTTAGTTATAGGTATTTTTCTTATGTGTTTAATGTTCAGGTCTGTACTTCATAAAGTCATTAATTTGACTTGAAATGGATTCTTGTAGGAAAGTAGGAAGATGTTTCAATAGGAAGAAAATCTTTTTCTCTAGAAAAATATAGAATAGATTTCATAGAACATTGTCCTGAGACTGAGAGTTGTTTAGTATCAGAGAAGATTGTTATTTGAATCTAAAAAATATATTTATCTAGAGAGAGATAAATGACTACTTTGAAATATAATTTATGCGCTTACTTGTCTCTTTTCCCTATCATATTTTACATACCTTGAGGATGGACCTTGTGTCCTATTTATCTTTGTTTTTCCAGAACACCAGATAGGACTTGGCCCATAGTAGATGTTTGAAAGGCATTTATTTAATTAACACATTAACAGTGGAGATACTTGAAATTTGTTCTTTGTAAAAACTCCCAAATACTGTCAACAAAACAATAGCCAAATGGTTTCCTCACAATGGAGTCAAGATATTCAGTACTGCCTTTACTTCTGACTAGTTTTTTCTTTATTAAAAGAAAATTCATCTGTCTTGATCAGCCAGACCACTTTGAATGCTTTTGTTTCTATAAATATCACATACTTGCATTTCCTGAGAAGTGTGTCATTATTAAATAAATAATAATGTTGCACCTAGAATAATTGGTAACTGAGCAACTAAACTGCAGCACCTCAATATTATTATTATTTACAGGGTGTAGACAACCAAAACAATGAAATCATCCATTTTCAGCAAGTTTATATTATTTATACAGATAAAATTTTCTCATGAATATTTTTCTATTAACGTTTTGTTGGTGCTAAAGGACATTTTACACCATATTTTCACTCTCATCAAAATGTACCAGTGTGTTAATTCTGTGAGTGCTGTTTTAGGTATTATGATGGGGACAGGAAAGATGTTAATTAGTGGCAGATAACTTTTTAGACATTCTTTCAGCTCAGTGGTGTGGTTTTTATATGACTATGATAATGCCCTTTCATTTAACAATATTTTTTGTTCATTATTTGCTTACTGTAAATGGTAGTGATTTTATGAATGTGGATATTTAAGAATCTGTACATTAAAACCCATTCGTGAGGGTTAATTGAAGTTTTTAAACTTGAATTTATGACATTTGCATTTCATTTCTTTGATGGAATATTGCAAAAATATTCATTTAAGCACGGCAGCTGTAAAAATAGTAATATATAAATATTTTGTGTGATCATGCTTCATATTTAATTTCATATGTGAAACCAAGAGATTAAAAGAAACCCTTGTGTTTCTGAATCTTTTCAGAGGTCATACTACAAATCCACACACACACGTTAAGTGTATTCAAATGCTTGACCCTTCAGAATGTGCTTTGCAGCAATCACTTTTCCCCGATCCTTGTGTCCATCTCTTTTTATATGATGTGGAATTCTGGGAGTGAAAAGCCTGATTGGACCTCCAGCAAGGACTCTGATGTTAATCAACCCAGTGTGCAAGACAGAAAAGCTGATAGTCCGAAATTGCACTTTAAACTAAGACAGACTGTCAGTCTTCAGGAATGGTTGGGAATGGCCTATTTATGTAATCAGATACTAAACCTGGGAGGAAGCTGTCAGGCACATTCTTGTTGTGTAAGCAGCAGGCAAACTGTGCTTTATCTGACAGACAGTGTGTAAATCTGTCCATGCAAAAATCCAAATGTTTAGTTTGCTTCTAGTCACTGTAATAATCTGCTTATTTTCGTCTGCTAGAGCAATGACATCACTTAGCAGAATGTGCTACAGACAGAAGGCCCAGATAAGGCTATGTTAGTGTCAGTCATTCATTCCTTGATTGGCAAGGAGATAAATAGGAATTTGCTTGAGGTTTGCTTTCAACTAAAAGGATAGACAACATGTTCAGGACAGGAATAAGTATATTTGGATAGAATACATCATGCCTAATTATAGCTTCTAGGAACAAGTAGCCTACTGTATCAATAAATATTGAATAGTTGTATCCAAAGAGAATTGCCTTTGACTTGTTAAAGATGCCTCTACTTAATATATATGTGTGTGTGTATATATATATATTTCATTGATTTTAAGTGTTCTGTTCAATGCCCTTTCATTTAAAAATACTTTTTGTTCATTATTTGCTTACTGGAAATGGTAATGATTTCATGAATGTGGATATTTAAGAACCTGTACATTAATTCCCATTCTTGAGGATAAATTGAAGTTTTTAAATTTAAATTTATGAGTTTCATGTAACAGAGAGTTAAGATGATGTCATTTTTTCATACACATGTTTAGTGACAATATGGCATCTCTCCATGATGTATATTAAAGTTGTATATTTATGAATATAAATATACAACTTTAATATACATCATGGAATATACATTTAATATACATCATGAAAATATAATTCCCACTCACTGGATAAGCAATCTGACTTTTCTTTAAAAATTCTGTAAGATTGTTTAATTTGTATTAAAATCTTTATTTCTGTTTCACCAAATAAATAATCTGTTAGCTGTAAATAATGATTGGAAATGATACTGGTTACTTTAAATGAAGAGTAAATCCTAGTCCTACAGCATATTTTCATTTATTTTATGATTAGTAACTTTGTAGAACACATCCCTGGGCTCTTGCCAGGGAGAGCTGGCTGCAAGTTGGTTGAGTTGAGCCTTGCCTATGTGGTTACTTGTCCTCCAGATGCTACCTTGCCCTGGTACAGGTAGCCAGATGTACCTGGGAGAAGCCAATTTTTTTTTAAAAATAATTTTAACAACAGTCACAGGAGAGAAATAAAAAATATACATAGCAGAAACACTGATGCTAGCCTTATGGAATAAATGTATAATCGCATTTCTGCTGCTCTTGCTGTAAAGTTGTAGCAGCCATCTTTATTTTGTTTGCCTGAGTTCCAAAGTACAGTGTGCATTTATATAGTAGTTTGTTATTTTTTAGTTTAGTACGTGACAGTGGCTTCACTTAGTCAGATTTTAAATGGTTTTGTCACTTGTTAAAGTCAAATTGACTAAATGTTCAAATCAAGTTGTTTAGAAACATATACCGTAAAATCATTAAATTCTAGAATTTTTCCTCTTGGGCCATTCTTCTGTGTTGCCAGCTCTTGTTTGCCATATTAATCCCTGATCAGATCTATGTTAACCTAGGAAAAACTTAAAATTCAGTCAAAGGACTTGTTTACTTGATAGCAATTGACATGTGCTAATATTTTTACTTTTGTTGTTCTCCAGAGGAAATTTTCCTAATTATCTTTCACCTGGGCTTTTATTTCTAGGATTTTGTATTTCTTACTTCTCCTGCTTCTAAGCGACTTTGTGCATATTCCTTAGCGCTTTATTGCATATTATTTTTGAGAATAACAGATATCAATAATTGATATAAACTTATTTATAATGCAAATAACAGAAATATTTGGAGATGTACAACTCAGATCTCTAAATTTTCTGTGAGGTGGTTTGTAGAAATGAGGTCACATGTCTCTTCTGTCTTTTACCACCTTCTAGTTCTTAGCTCTTAAGTTTTTGTTAATATCATGTGAATTCCATTGGAATGTTTAATCCTTATCTTCTGTAATATAAATGTAATGGTTATTTGTACACCTTATATCTCTTTTTATTTGTCTAGTTGGTAGTCTAGACCTTATGATAAAAAGAAAACAAAACCATTCAACTCGTATCTTACTACTTAAAGGTTTTTCAGACTGAATTAAGGTCCAAGAAGTTATTATGCTGAAGATAATAACAACTCTGTTGCTTTGTTTTCTCTATTCTAGTCTCACTATGTTAGTGGAGAATGTTTAGTTCAGTAATTCTTTGAGCACCTACTACCTGTAAGCATTGTAGCAGCTAATTCGGGGTGTTGACTGCAGCATGCATTCTCTATTCTTGCTGTTACTTTTCTACCATTTTCCCATAGCCATACTTTTTTAGTATTATAATGTTATGCCTGACAACATAACTTATTGGAATGTTATTTTCTGTTTTTCTTTTTCTATTTACTGTCTTAGACAAAATTTTTTTTAAAAAAAGAGAGAGAGATTCATTTCTCTGACTCCTGAAAGTCATGTCTCTGTTTCTGGGGATAATTAAGTAGTGTTAGACCCCATGGGCATAAAGACAGGTCAGGAAGCAACTGAGATAGAATTTTTCACCAGTTGTGGTGGTTGGTTGAGCCCCAATAATTTGATTACTCTTTTTCTTAGAGCCCTTCTTTCTTTTTTCTGGAGTGGTATGCTTTGGCAGAATGTCTTCACAAGTTTGGGACTTGTGCTATACCTTATCCTAGGACTGGATATAATATAAATGTAATGGAAAGAATTGTCGGGTTTTAGGTCCGACGTAGTACCTCATGCCTATCATCCTAACACTTTGGGAGGCCAAGGTGAGAGGATTGCTTGAGCCCAAGCGTTTGAGATCAGCCTGGGCATTATGGTGAGACCTGCTATCTACAATAAATAAAAAAGATTAGCCAGGTATGGTGGCACATGTCTCTGGTCTCAGCTATTTGCCAGGCTGAGGCAGAAGGATTGCCTGAGCCCAGCAGGTTGAGGTTGCAATTGCCATGATCCTGCCAGCTACACTCCAGCCTGGATGACAGAGTGAGACTCCGACTGAAAAAAAAAAAAAAGAATTGTAGGGCTTAATTTTGGGGTCATACTTTGGAACAAGGAAACTGCTAGCGTCACATAGCTACATTGGTGTCAAAATAGGTTGTACTTCTGTGGTTTGGCCTCCTAAAAGCAGCTTGGTTTCCAGTTTTAAAGATGTAATTGGGAATATAATTCACTAGAACATTTCTCACTATTCTGAGCCTTTGATAAAATTTAGTTATACAAAATTATTGTTTTATGAACATTTCTTAATCCATAATTTTCCATGCTTCTATGGTATAGGCACTCTGAAAGATGTCAAAAAGTTGAACATCAATGTAAATGTCCTTGAATTATTTAGGATCTTTTAGGGAATGTACCTATATGAAAGTAGAAAATAATTCAAAAGTTAATGTGTGTACGGCGGTATTTTGTCAACCTGTGAGTGGCAAATAAGTTCACATTCAGACAAGGATGCTTGTGTGATGCAGAGAATTAGCATGAGATATTAAAAAAAAAAAGGGCATTAGTGAAAGTTGTCTGGTCTCTACAGTTTGTTGATTTTTAAAAATTGAGCACCTAGAATCATGTCCTATGAAATCCTAATTTTGTATTACTTATTGCAAACAGAAGACTCTTTAATTCTAGTAACCAATATCTGTGGTAAGCTGTCAGCCCCATTGCAGGAGGTGAGTATGGACAATGTCCCTGCCCCCTGAATACTTGAACCCTCACTTGCATCATCTTCTCACAGTGTGTGTTTGGTCGGATGCTGCTCTCACTTGGACTATCTTAAGGCAGATACTTGACCAGTACTCAGTTAGGTCTGATGTAAATAATTGCTTGGACTTTAATTCATGTCAGTCTGAATTTTTTGGTTTTTTTGTTGAGTTGGTGTCTCACTCCATCACCCAGGCTGGAGTGCAGTGGCATGCTCATGGCCATCCTGCGTTGACCTGCTAGGCTCAGGTGATCCTTCCATCTCAGCCTTCCAAGTAGCAGGAACGACAGGTGCATGCTGCCATTCCCAGATAATTTTTTGATTTATTGTAGAGATGAGGTCTTGCCAAGTTACCTAGGCTGTTCTCGAACCCCTGGGCTCAAACAGTCCTCTCATCTTGGCCTCCCAAAGTGCTGGAATTACAGACTTGATCCACTGCACCTGGCCCTGAAAATTTTTTAAATAAAATGTAGCAATATAAAGAGTTCGGTGGTTTTATTTTATTCTTATCATAAAGTTAAAACTAGCAAGTATTTGACTTTCATTTTTTGTTCTTTCTTAGTCCATAAATGAAAAAAATCATTTTTGTTGTTAACCTCATCCTGATAGCTTGTTAATTCTGTACTTTCATTTCTCTAACACTAAACTTATACCATATATATATTTTATCACCTACATCCTTCCAGTTGGTTTTGCTTATGCACTTGATTATAGTATAAAGGAATTTAGTTTAATATTTTGAATGCTGTAAGATATATAATAAATGATGTTATTCCACATGTTCTTTTGTTTCAGGCATTGAAGATTTTAAAAGTTAGTATAAATAATCTGTTTGCAGTGCTTATTGATGTGTATCTGAATTTATCTTTTCAAAATAAATCAGAATGGGAAGCATATTGAAATCTACAAATCTGTTTTGTGAAAAGAAGAATCCATAGATGCACACATCCTATTGCTGAAATACTCTTTTGTATTGAAAGGAAGCTAAACTAATATGTAATTACTTTATTTTTCATTTAAGAGATTGTCCTCCCCACCCAAATATTCCTCAATTGTATATGCATACTCTAGTTTTACTTATGTTTCATTGCAAGTAACCAGGTAACCTATGCTCAGTGGAGGCATGTGACACAAACATTGATGAGTCTGCTATACTATTATATTCATTACTTACCCTCAGTCGAATCACAATAACTTTAAAAACCTTAAAACTTGTTTTTTATGTTAATCTAGTTTTTGTGTTTTTCCTTGAACTTTTGATTTAGAAAGGAGCAAATCAAATCCCTACAACATGATCTTTCAGTCTGTACATATGTCAGACCATTATGATTTAAAGCTCGCTGTGATCCATATCAGGTTCTACAGTGTCTACTTTGAATTAGTCTTCTGAACTAAAATCGTGTTTGGTGATGCTCCAGTGCACAAGCGCCCCGAGATATTTACTCTAGAAGTGGACTGTAACTGCTGCTCTTTGGACTAAGGTCTCAGAAAGGGTCAATTTTGTACTGAACTCTGAGATTACTGGGTAATACATCTCAACCCTTCTAGCTAATCTTACCTTGAGCTCAAATGGTTCCTTAGATCATCCTGACATGCTAGAAGGCCAAAATGATGACAGAGTCCAAGACAATGAAATGCCTAAGTGTGGAAAACCTGCCCTTCCTTATTCCAGCAAATAACACAGTCACCATCAGAGAGGATAGCCCGTTCTAAATCTGGCAAATACAGTCACATTTCTAGAAATTCTATATCCATAATAGATACATAAAGACCTACAGGATGAAGTGGAAACATACATGTTTGAAGTGTATAAGGTACCTGAGTGTATGAAACATTTTCCGATATTACAAGTATATTTTTTGGCAAAAAGAATATATGTAATTTTTTAAAGTATGTATTCTGAAGATGAATTTAAAATTGTTTGGTGAAAAGTTTATTAATTGAAATGCAAATTAAAGCCAGACATTTAAACATTTTAATTTAAAACATTTAATTTTATTTAAATTTCCTGTGTTATATGTATAATACAAACACTGCTTATGATCAGCCATGATGTCTTTGGTTTATTAATTTTGTTCAGAAAACTACTTTTTAAAAAAGTATCCAATAAATCTTTATTGGAGAGTTGGACTTGACAGAGATTGTTGGCAAGGAAACATGGCTTGTTTACTGTTGCTGTTTTAAGCAGTTGGGAAATAGCTCTCTTGATTTACTATTTATAGAACACCAATGATCTAAACTGTGATGCAAAATGAAGATGTGTCTTGTGCTGAATGTTATTGAAATATTGACTCGAATACCAAGATTAAAAATTACATGGTCCTGTTGAGGCTTTGAAAGGCTGCCCAAGGCCAGACACATATTAGCCACTCTTTCTTCACCACCATAAGTATCTGACCCCAGATATTATATCTGAACCTGTGGCGTACAAGGAACTGAACAATACTGTTCATATGAAATCATCACTTTCATTAGTAAGAGGGGATTGAAATCATTTTTGCAGATGCACAGTTTCTTTACAGTGTATATTTTTACTAGTAAAATTGTATATAGTAATATTAATGGAACTATTATTTCACTATAGTATAAGGTCCTTACTATGACTTTTAAATTCTGTACAAATCATAGTTTCCTGATGTGTTGGGCTGTGGTAAGATGTCTTAATTTGGACTACTTTTATTTATAGCTTCCATTAAAATACCAGATCTGTTTAATATATTGAAATTTAAAAGAAGGCAATGTTATTAGAGTTGATTTCTTTTTATTTATGCTTTTCTCCTTTCTGTAAGCCTGTTTTGGATCTTATTGGTAAAACTTATCTTAGTTATATTTGTTAATTTATTCTAATATTGTAACTGGTCATGCTGAAGCAATGCCATCTTAAAATTTAGTAAAACATTTCCAGTCGACATGCAAATGAACCTCTGATTGCAGAGCTTCTTGGTTCTCTGAAATAAAGTTTGTATAGTATGTATAGTGATATACCTCACAGCATAGCAGTCTCGTTGGGCTAGCATGCTGTGTAGCACATCACTTGACGACGTGTAAAAATGATTTCGTCACACATCTCAGATGAGGGCATTGTTATGGGAGGTTTTTCCAGACATGCATATATTTGTGGGTTGTATGCATATGTACTGTATATCTTTTTGTTGATGGGCACCTGTGAATGATAATGTCACATTTGGTCCCTTGGAAAATTACTACCAATTAACTGTGAAAAGCAAACGTGAAGGCAGATAGGAAAGGAAAAAAAATGAAAGAAAGAAAAAGAAGATATTGGTGGTTTCTTCTGTCACATCAAAGCCAGACCTCTTTATCTGATTATCAAGGCCATCTTAATCTGACATTTACAATTCTGCAACTTTATTCCTATGTCCTCTGCAGCATGCTTCCCATGCCCGCTTAGGATGAGTGGCTCACTGCTGTTGTACACACACCACCAACTGCCTCTAGGACCCAGAGCTTGTCCTTACCTGGCTGTTGCTTCTGCCATGTCAGTTGACTCCGTTCTTTCAGACTTATCTGAAGCCCCACCTTAATCGCAAAGCCTGTTTGTTTCAATCTATATTCATTGGTACTTTTTCTTAACATCTTTTTTTTTTTTTTTTTTGAGTTGGAGTCTCACTCTGTCACCCAGACTGGAGTGCAGTGGCTGCTCCAGCCACCGCAGCCTCGACCTGCTGGGCGCCGGTGATCCTTCCGCCTCAGCCTTCTGAGTAGCTGGAACTCCAGGCGTGCGCTACCACGTCCGGCTAATTTTTGACTTATTGTAGAGATGAGATCTCGCCAAGTTGACCAGGCGGGTCTCGAACCCGTGGGCTCAGGCAATCCACTCACCTCAGCCTCCCAAAGGCGCGGGATTACAGGCTGAGCCACCGAGCCCGGCTTAACATCTTTTAACACTGTTTAAAAAGTCCCACGTAGTGTGGTGTTCTTGTGTACCAATTATTTTACTGACATTAGCTTTGAATATCGAATCCTTAACTCCTTTTGGGGAGGAATGGGTGCCTTTCATTTATTTATAGGTTTGTTCATAGCACAGATCTTTGCCGGACATACAGTGTGTCCCAATGCATGATTTTTTATTGGTTGACTGATATAGAGGTAGTTGAACTATAGTAATTTGAAGACAGTTAGAATTGTGTTGTAAACCTCCAAAGATGGAAAGGTAAGGTATTTGGAATGAAGGTGTAAGTAGGGATTGAAATTCATTTGTGTTTTAGCTCAAATTATGCAAGAAAACTGCTTTAAAAGAAATTCTCTTTTTATGTTCTTTAAACAGTAGTATTAGTCTCGTATTAGTAACTACTATTTTTTCCTTCCTTACATAAATCCAGTGATTTTTTTTTTTTACCTAACCTGAAGCAATAAAATTTCATTTTGTTCAGACTAGAGAACTGTGGCAATTTAATATATATCTTGTTCTCCAGGACTTGACTTCTATGGTTAGTTAAAATTGTTTCAACTTTCCAAGCCCTCCAGCCCTGTGATACAGTTGAAAGGGGGTAGTTTTGAGAAGGACAGGGCAGGCTCTGACTGGAATGGCTCTCATATGCAGTATAATTCCTTCCACCTGTTTGTCTCGTGTTGAAGTTTTGAAGCCCTGCAAAAAAATGAACAATTTCAAAACTAAACCAACTGTTCAAACCCTAAGAAAGGGGCGTAGTAGACCTTTGTTTGCCAGCAGCATTCAGTTTTGCATTCTTTCTCCTGGTCTAGGTTGGGCAGTTTCGGGGTGGCAGAAGTGTGGGCATTTGATCTATCACCTGAGCCATTGATTGACAGACCCAAATTTACAGGCTAGAGCAGGCTCACTGTGAATAAAGTTTTATTGGAACACAACCACATTCATGTGCTTACATATTTTTCATGGAAGCTTTTGTGCCACATCAGCAGGGTTTAGTAGCTGTATCAAATAACTTATGGCCACCGAAACTGAAAATATTTACCATGTGGTCCTTTACACAGAGAGGTCCTAACCCTTCATCTGAGATACTATTGTGCTGATGAGTATTGGATACAGAGCATGTGGTATAAGGGGGAATTTACAGCAAACCTTAATTTGGTTGCCTGGAGCTTAGGGTCTCTTTAACAAAGAACAGTTTCATAGCAATGAGATTTTGAAAGATGAATTCAAATCTTTAAGGGCACAGCAATTGTAATCCTTGAATGTTTTCCTTTAGAATGAGTCATTCTCTTGGTTCTTAGTAGACTAAGGCAACCTGGGGTTAATATTCTGCTTAATGCTCCTCCCAGAAGTTATTTTGACAAAAAGCTTTTCAACCCCTGAATTGAATTGAAAAGGCCAGAAAAATATGTTTCACAGCTTTTAGAACCTGAATGATATGTTAAGAGGTTTAAAAATGACAGGCTTCGGCATGAGTGAGGTTAAATTTCTTTTCCAACTAGTTAACAAGGATCTAGCCTGTTAATTAGGCTAATTATCACCTGTTCAGGGCAAAAATGCACTCAAGACTCTTGGCTTAAGTAGCAGGCTCCCTTGTGAACTGTGTAAAAGCCCTCAGGGGAGGTTTTCCAACTTTCATCTGGAAGCCACACTGGAGCCTTCAGAATAGAATTTAGTAAATGAAACCTTTCTAATCTTAGCTCTTTGTGGCTTCTTGATATAAATTATACTCACGTTTTATAGTTAATCTGAAACAGAGAACTCTCAACTTCTAGCCTAATTTAAATAATCTTTATTAGTATTATCATGGAACATTTTTGGTGTTAGGATATAACTTCATTCATTGAGGTAAAGTTTTCACTTAGCCTTTGTAGACACACACACACACACACACACACACATACACACACATACACACAAATAATTCCAAAGGAGATGTCAAAGATGACCCTGAGTGTCTTAATACAGTTATTATTTAGTTGTTAGTGTACCTTTTTGATTATTCAATTTCTATAAAATAGTAGGAAGTTTTTATTGTCCACCTAATTTAAAGTTGCATGCTCTATTTAAGCATAATATAGAACTTTGAAATTTCATAGAAATATGATAAACTTGGTTATTGTGAAATAATATTGTGGTGTGTAATGTGGTTTTAGTGCTATTTTTTGTTTGAAAAAGACTTGAAGTCTAAAAGCAGTATTGCATATTTTTTCTCAGATGTTTTCTGGGCCAAAAACACCACAAGCATCTCACAGTTATGGTACTTACAGATATTGAATTTGTTATTGTGGCAGAATTTTTTTGAGCCTCTTCATTTTATCTTGCTATCCTTTGGGGTACTTTTTAAGCCTAAGATGCTCATGTGAATTGATTGAGCATTGTAGTTGTTCTTTAGAGTTTGTCTTTTTTTTCAGTGTGCATTTATTTAGTATCCATTTTACACCACAGATACTTGCATCTTTCATTTCGTGTCATCCTCAGATCAGCCCTAGAAGGTAGAGGGGTCCTTTGTTTTTTGTAATGAATAGAGCAACTGAGCTTCTGAGACATCAGGCCAAAGTCATATAACTTGGAAGGGTCAAGATTTGAACCCAATTCAGAATTTTGTTTTTATATGCTTTTTTATGGACTGCTTTCTTCAAAAAAGAGATTATTTTTTGGTTATATTTGCAGCTTTGCAGAAATTCAAATGGTAACCCTATTGGGCAAAGACAATCGTTTTCATCCCTTGGTGCATTATTATGTAATTATTAAGTTGTAATCATTAAAGAAGGAGGCTTTTATTCCAAAGAAACTGCCTGTGCACTGGTAGCGTTTGGGTAACTTCAAAACTGTTGAAACTTTCATTAGTATATAGTGCTATTTTGCTGGGAATCATATAAACTTCGCATTGTTTCCACACTTCTTCTGTTTTGTTCACTCGCAAAGATAAGCAATACCTGCCATTTAAGTTTTGTGACATCAGTTTAGCTTTACAATTATAATTTTTATTCAGTCAACAACTTTGTGTAAGTTTTAAAAGATGACTGCATTTTTCAAATACATTGATAAAATTTAGCCTACTCTTTTATGACAATTTTACTTCTACTGGATGAGCTCTTTCTCAGTGGTATAAGTTTTTTTAGATGTGAGTTTGTATGATTTATTAACTTAATGCGGACCCAAGATATGTTGAAAAAAAATTATTTGATTGTTTAATTTAATATTAATTATGAATTATGAAAATTTTCAAAACCAGAGGAAGCAATTTGGACATTGTTAACACATTGGCATATTTACTTCAGATTTCTTTCTTTGTAAACCAAAACGTTGCAATGACTGTTAGCGCTGTGCCTGTGCTGTGCTGCTGTCTGCCCCTGCCCTCCTCCATATACAGTGCAGCAGTGCTCTCAAATGATGATGTTGTCATGCGCACTTTTGCACGTGGACTCTTATATGTTTGTATATGTAATATTGTTTATTTTGTTTAAAAATTTTTACGAATGATATAAAAATTTTATACCTATTTTTAATGCAATTACCTTTTTGAGATTTGTTTTAAAAAGTCATACTGATAAATGTAGCCCTGGCTGATTCATTTATACTTTATTGTATTAGTAATATTTAATTTTATGATTAAATGATCATAAAATCCCCACGCTGTGGACACTTAAGATTGTATAAATTTTAATGGGGGGGGCGATATGTTTACATGCCTATATATACATGTGCAGAATTTCTCAATAGTATATTTCTAGACTGGACTTTCTGGGGGTAAAAGGTAGAGATAGGATTTGTTCAACTTTCGAAAGCCTGGTAAAGCAATTACATTCCAAAATTATCTTGGATTGGAGTGATTTGAAAACACCCTAAAATATACTAGTCTCTCCTTTTACTATTAAAAAAAGTAATAAAACATTTTTATCAAAAAACCTTTTTATGTGTGAGTTTCGTGTAGATTTTTCATTAAGTTTCTAATAAATAGAATGAAGATTTCACTTATTTGAATTGAAGAGCTTCCAAACAACATTTAAAAATGTAATTTGAAAAAGAGGATAAAACCCTCTTTTAGGTTACTTTAGTAATATGGAGAGATAAGGTTATACATGCAACTCAAAATACAAGTTGTGCATTTTGACATCACTTGTCTACTATTTAGACAATTCGAAAATAGACAAATGCTCTGAGTGTCTCTAAGGCTAAAATAATCTACTAAGATAGTGCTATTGAGCATGTAATCATGATTCAGCTCCCTACTTATTCTTCAGCTTAACTTTGTAAATAATACCTAGTGACAACCCAGGTGAGAATTTCTAGCTATTGTTATCTAGCTGCCAGTGAAGATATTTAATATTCTCTCTTCAAAATTTTAAGTCTAGAGATGTGGATCTTGGCTCTGTTATGACCAATCATATAATGAGAGAATTTCAGACAAGAGGATCCAGTGGCATATACTGCTCACCATCGTTTGCACCTCTACTCCCAGAATTTAACAGGTCAGAGATCAAGGTCCAGAGTCAACCCAAGTTTGGCAGAATGCTCATGAGGAAACAGCACACAAAGCAATAAAGAAAGAAACTGCTCAGGACTATATCAAGAGTATTATAAAAAGTGCTTCAAATTTAATTTGGGAACACTAATTTAGGAATCCTTATAAATTTAAGATAAAAGACTATTAATTGACTTCTATGTCAGACTTACATAAAAAGGGGCTTTATTTCTGAAAGTTTTTGCATATAGACATTTCAATCCCAGGAACTCTGTAATGAAAACATCTCGTGATAGGAATTATTAAAGGTGTTGTGTATAACATTCTTTTTATAATAATTTCACTCAGAATTTTAAAATCATTCCCGCCATTGTCTTCTGATTCCCCATGTTGATGTTGAGAAGTCTAGAATCATTTTGATTTCTTCTGCTTGTGACTTTTTTTATTTTGAAACCTTCATGATCTCTTCATATCCACTAGAAACATCTAGTGAAGTCCATGGAAGGGGGGAAAGATAACAAACTACCCCTTTTCATCCCAGGCTTGGTAGCACTGTTTGGCATTTTAAGTTTTTAGTAAGTGTTGTATAGTAGCTCTGTTTCCTAAGAGTTACAGATGGTGTTGAAGCCCAGCGATTTCTTCTCAGCCTTAATTTTCTGGGTCTTAACAGTAAGGATGAACCAAATGCCATCATATCTTTGTATGTGTTTGGGTTATTTATCCTGTCTGACTGTAATCTTTACATGATTGTTAATTACTTATCTTTGTATGTCCTTCAACTGACCTACTGAAACTCTCTTCATTAGCCAATTTTTGTAAAACAGACCTATTTTCAATATACTATATATTCAGTTAAGCAAGAACTTTCTCATGGAAGACTACTATGTGGGGATAGGAAAGCATGTATCTTTTAAATCTTGCCTAGTATAAGTCACAGGGCTTCTCCTTGTCCCTGGTGACCAGAGGGACGTCTCCACGCAGGAGGCAGGCAACTAGGAGTCGCCGTTGGTGAGGCCTGTCAACACCTTTGCCTCGCAGCTCTGTGGCTCTCCTGCATCTCCTGTTTCTGACACCCTCCCTGCTAGGTCTGCATTTCCAGTTGTCACCTATCTTTTAAAGTTTAAATTAAATGCCACCTCTGGGAAGCCTCATCTGCTCTGCCTCATTAATTGCTTATCTTTTAAATATATGATGGCATTTACATTTTTTTCTGGTATTAAGTTTATTTTTGTGAATGGTTTTTCTCCCTTAGTAGCTTGTAATTTCCTAGAAAGTTAAATCTGATTCCTTTTCCTTTGATTTCTCTATACTAGATAGAACTATGTGTTCGATCAATAAGAGTACCTACCTGATCTCAAACCAGACAAAGTGGGGACCAAAGGGAGCCCAAACTTTGCCTGTGTGATGACCAAGAGTATACCTAATCGTGAATTATACCTCACATCTTTAAACAAAAAAGAACTGTTGTGTTCGGTATGGTGGGTATTCAGGTGTGCGTACAGTCCAGCCAAAAACACACTGATGCCCTGCTCGTGGGTCCACATGGCAGAGCAGAACTACACATTTTAGCTCACGGGGAATCTTCGGATGGACTTCCTGCAGTTTCTAAGGACAGCCAAGATGCCTTGGGATATGGCGAAGGCCATACTGACTTGCATGAAGGCAGCAATTTAAAAATATTTGAGACTCAGAATTTGTGTAGTGGAAACAAGCCATTGATTAGTAGGTCTTAATCTTCATAAGGCCATTGTGCTTAGGTAATGCTACTTCTTTTCAAAGTGCTGGTATGTGAGCTTATTTATTTTCATAAAGCAAATTGTAAAACACACGAGGTTTTCTGAAAGTCAAGTGATGGTCTTAGTTCTTTGTTATCTGACTTTTGTCATTTCATGGCAGGCACTAAGCTTTAGTTTAACATTTTTATTACATATGAATAATAGAGTACATATATTGAGGTTTCATAGGTGTAATTTTGTTAAATGTACATCACAATAGATTTAAAAATGAGGGATTTATTTTGTCATTCATAAAGTTGTAATACAGTCTGGAGAAACTATTTGTTAAAAGATAGCATCTACTTAACCTCCTTATTTATTTCTCGTAGGAGAAGGTTAGATCCACAATAAATACATGAAGAAATAAGTAGATAGGGGAATTTATCTTAGAAATAAGATTCCTGTCATGGTTTTGAAATGTTAAATGCATGAAGACCCGTCAGAGAGATATACGGACATGATATTTTTTTACAGTGCATTTCAGAGTATTTAGTTATATTTGTCATTCTCTAGTACTAGTAAGCAATGATCGAATGATACAGTAATTTCAAAATCAGTCTGTGTTAATGGGTGTAAATATAGTATCTGTTTACATACAGATAAATAAATTGGCAATTTTAATATTAATGAAGTACTGAAGATATGTTAGATGGCATTTCTTAAATATTTAATAATTTTTTTCTATTACATTTAAGATCTAACTTTATAAAAATATGACTGTATAATAAAAGAAGAGGGCTTTTTATACACGGAATTTTGATAATTTGATCCATAGGAATTTGGGAAACTGAATGATTAAAATGTTAAAGTAATCCACATTTGCCTCAAAATAGGAAGGTTAATTATTTGGACTTGGGATCCATTATCAGCCATTATGCAGCAAAGCAAATTTGTAAAATCATGGTTAAGACCTCTAGTGAAAGTCTACATTCAACATCTCCTTATTTATATCATAATTTGAAACATGGATATTAGAATCTTGTCTTTTTAATTACATTAAATTGCCTAAAGGATAGC
>NW_007260311.1:1281255-1304968 GCF_000164805.1 Carlito syrichta
GCCATGTGTCTTGACGTCATCATAATTTTTCTTTTTGATTTTTGTTACATCTGTGTATTTGAGGGTCTACAGGAATTTTCGCTGAATAATGTAAGATTTTAAATAGTCTGTTTTCTATATTCTAAAAGTAGATATGTTGCATGTTTCTAGATTCCACTATCCTCAGTAAATTCATGTTAAGTTAGGGGAAAAACAACAGTTGGGCCTCCAAAGCACAGAAATACAGGAGACTCTTTTCTCTGTAGGCGAGACTCTGCCTTGGGCCCTGCGGGGGAAAGTGAGGAAGCCGTGTCAGCCAGCCTCCCTCTCAGTCATTTTCTCTACCCATCTTGCAGCTAATCACCCACCTCCCTACTTAGCCAGCTACATGCTTATCGACTTCCTTCCCTCCCTCTTTTTCTCTGCCTACCTGTCTACCTTTCTCCTCCACACCCTCCTGTCCATCAGCTTATCTGATGAGACAGGATTTGAAGTCAATGCTGTTTCGATTATTCTTGCTAAGAATGGAAATCACCAACAATGCAACATATGAGATAATTATGGACATTGATGAGGATTTCCCCCCCATGATATGCATTCTTGATAATTCAACAGAATATGGTAGATTCCTTAATTGTGAACATTTAAAGATGAAAAGTTTTAAACATTTGTCAAATTTTATTACCTAACTTATACAATCTAATGGATCTTGTAAGTAATTACTTACATCTATGTGCCAGGGACAGTGCTGATTTATGGCAATTGTTTCTTGTAATTAGTAATAGATCCCCTTTTTGTCATCAGGTGTGTCCTAGTTTAGATAATGGGGACAAAATTGTAACTAAGTATGGTTTTTTCTTTGGATACCATGAAAGTGGTTGAGTTTGACATTTATACTCAAAGTGACATGAAATTAAAATACATAATAGATGTTATTTGTTTGAAATGCTATAATTTAGCAGTTAGGTACAAGTAGCTTCAATGTCCAATTTGTTATTTGCAAGATGAGTGAAAATTAATGCCAATCATTTCTTTTAGGTCTTGAGTCTGAGTATGTAGGATTCAAATTTTCTTAAGGAATAAGAGTAATTATTATTGAGTCAAAGGGAACTTTTCAATGTTTAGTATAATGTTGGAAATATAAACTTAACTTTGCAAACATAAAACTCCATTTTCAGTTTATAGAAGCCACCTGTGCATGCATTATTTAAATCTACTGATTTAAGAATTCAGTGTAAGAGATGACAGGAGGGACCCTGTTAATGGCATTTGTCTCTGACCACTGTTGTGGCAAAATTGGAAATATTTATGTTAACAGTGTGCTCATGAGAGCTTTTTTATTCTTAATGCTTTCAGTTTATTGGTGCTCAAATTGTTACCATTTAAATGTCATTGAAGCTCACCTTGTCCCAGCTGGTGTGGCCCCAGGGAACAACAGACTCCCCTGCTGTGGCACCTCTGCCAGTGGGTAGTGCCCTCTTCCTGCTGCAGTAGAGACAGGAATGCTGTGATCACGGGCGTTGCCGGTGATAGATCGATCAGGAGGCCTGCATCGAGCTGGCACAACTTTATATTTTATGTCAGGTCCAGAGGCTCCTTATTACTTTGCTATTAACTTTATACCATATAGGACAATGTCTCACAGACAGAGGTATCTGTCTTTTTGGCATTTATCTGCCTCTGTAGCACAAATCAAACATGATTCTTTAATACCAAAGTCAGTTCTTCAGACAGTGTGCTTCAACAAAACAGCTTCGTACAGCTCAGTCTAGGCACTTAACTTTCATGCTGGATTTAAAATACTTAAACAACACACCTTTTTTTTCCCTCCAAGGCCAGACTTGTATGGTGCATTTGAAATCTATACTTCTCTGATGTATTCCTCTTTGACATGGTTTACTTTTTTACCACAGAGTATCCACGCAAATTACAATCAGCTTAGAAAGGGATAAGTATCAAAAGTGCTCCAAATGGCGTAAATAATTCCCTTCCGCAATACAGACTGTCCAGGGGGCTGACACAAAACATCTTCCATTCTGAGATTTACTTTTATCACCTGTCAGAGACCCTTGATTCAAGGGCGCAGGAGCAGATCCTCACATATAGTTGAAGAGTCTTGGCCAGCTTAATAACCACCAGCCCACCCAAAGGAATCCAAGTATGCATTTCCGTAAGATGTGGTCAGCCTGTCTGACAGATGGTTGACATGCAAAGGACACCTCACTGTGTTGACAGCCATTCTGCTGCCCCTGCTTTGGCTTCCCTTTACTTTTCTACCAGTGGTGCATAAGATGTAAAATATTTCTTAATGATTAGTGATTTAAAGGAAAGTATGAAAAGCACCACAATTTAAACTACCAGGTACTGTTACCTCTCACGTAAGGGAGAGATAGAAGGACAGGAAATTTTACCATTGTTTTGCTTTTTTGAATAGTATATGTGGAGGTAGTCCTGTTGACTTATAGATAACATTATTTGGGAGTAGTGACTATCTTATTCATAGATTTACCCTTCCTTCTGGCTTTGAAATGACAAGGATTGCAGAAGCAGTTTCCTATAATGCATCTAACCCGTTTGATCAGTCCACCATCAAACATTTTTTCTTAACAAACATATATACCTCTTCATATGGTACTTGTCTCCCACCAAGCAATTAAATATTGAGTAAACGGAAATTTTCATTTCAAATTTGAATGATTCTCTTTCAGACTCTTCAGTCTAGAAGTTGGGTTAATATTTTTTCTATATATTAATACTAATAAATATGAAACTCCTTCTGTATGTCTGCATTATATTTTATTGAAGAAATTACCCATGAATGGTAAGAAGAATTACTAAATTACATATTAGAGCAGTAGTATTGAACTTGTAACAAAATTGACTATAAATTAACTATTATGTAGTTTGTATAAACTGTATCAACTGTAGTCTGTATAAATTGACATGGACTTCTTAACTTATCAGGAGCTCAGACATGCACGCCTTCCTTAGCATAGTATTTTATGTAGCATAATATTTTATAATATTACATATTTTTTTGCTGTCAGTCTATATATAATTCGGACTTTCTTAATATTACACAATCTAATTGATAGTCTGGTCAAGGTAAATATGAAATGACAATTTATAATGTATTACAATATAATACTAGGTTAATGTGACTATAGAGAGTATAAATGGCATTATTCCTTAAAAGTATTGTTTTTAAGTATAAATTTTGTCACATAAAATTGCCATGAACATTTAAATAAAATAAGCTACATTATCAAAAGAGTGTATATTCAATAACCAAACCAAGAAAAATAAGTTGAAGATCTTAGATGACCTTTAATTTACACCACTGACTCAAGCAATGGAGTCCATGATGTCATGCCTTATCCCCCCTTCAGATACCTGCTAAATCCATAAAAAATGGATAGTCTGAAGATATCTACCAAGACTGTTATAGAAAACACAATTGCAGTGATTTATGATGCCAAAACATTTTACAAATACTTAGATTAAATGGAATAAGGAGACATCAGTATATATTTGTAAATTTGCATAATGAACAAAATATTTAAATTGGTTGGTCACTTAGATACCTGAAATTGGAAGATTCATACTACTTAACTCGAATTGTTATTATATAGCTACCATAATCATGACAATATTTTACTAACACAAAGATGGACAGATAGGTCAATGTAACAGAATAGAGTCCAGGAATAGATCTGTGCATATATTTGTCAATTGTTTTCAAGCAAAGTGCTATATTTAGACATAAACTTAGCAAAGGATATATACAACTGTTCCAATGGTAACTTTAAAACACTGCTGAGAGAAATTAAAGAAGACCTAAACAAAGTGATATACCATGTTTATGAATCAGAAGACTTTATATTGATGTCAATCCTCCTCACATTGATCAGTCAAAATTCTATCAGGTTATTTTATTTTATTTTATTTTTTACAAAAATTTGTAATAGTCAAACAACATTGAAAAAGAAGAACAAAAATTTAGAACTTACACTACTTCAAGACTTTTCTTATACAGTCATAGTAATCAAATCATTCTGGTATTGGCATCAGGATAGATACATATGTCATTGGAATGGAATAGAGATTACAGAAATAGTTCATTGGTTTTTGACAAAGGAACAAAGGAATTTAGTCTTTAACATACAGTCTTAGAACAATTGGATATCCACATGCAGTAAAAATGAACTTTGATACATACTTCATATCTCATTAAAAAATTAGTTCAAAATGAACATAATCTAAATGTAAAATTTGAAATAAATTCTAGAAGAAAACATAGGTGAAAAATATTTGTGACCTTGGATTGCCAGTTGTTTGTTGTTGTAATATCAATAACCTGCTACATAAAAGAAAAATAATTATTTGAAAAAGTATAAGTTGATAAATTGAAAACTTAGTAAGGTAATAATTACTTCTCCTCTTCACAAGCTACTTGTGAAGGTACTAAAGACAAATCACAGATCTTATAAGGAATTTATATCCAGAATATGTAAAGACCTCTCAAGACACAATCCTAGGAAAACAAAAAACCAATTAAAAAAGGGATCAAAAGGCTTGAGCAGATACTTCACCACAGAATATACATGTATGGCACATGGGAACATGAAACGATCCTCAAAATCCTTAACGAAATGCAAATATAAAGCCCTGACTATCACAAGAGTTGGTGAGGTTTTGGAGCAACTGAAACCCTCATATACAACTGGTGAGAATGTAAAATGGTCAGACCGCTTGGTAAAACCGTTTGGCAGTTTCTTACAAAGCTAAATATATACCTACCATATGCCCCAGCTATCCCACTCCAGGGTATTTACTCACGAGATAAGGAAATATATAGTCTATGCAATGACTTGCATATATAGGTTTATAGCAGATTTATTTGTTGTAATAATAAAAATAGAATAACTCAAATGTCCTCTAAGGATAATGGATAAGCCAACTTGGTACATGCATATAATGGAATACTGCTCAGCAATGAAAATGAAGTATTTTTTACCCGTAGCAACATGAATGAGTCACAAAATAATTATGCTGTAAGAAAGAGGTCTGACAAAAGAGTACATACCATGTATATCCAGGTAAATACATTTCTAGAAAATGCTAACGAATGTATAATAACAGAAAGCAGATGCTTGAGGTAGCTTGGGGATGGACGAACAGGAGAGACAGTGAGGTATAAGTCCTTTGGGGATGATGATTGTGTTTATTATCTTGACGGGGTTGGTGATTTCATCAGTAACAAAATTTGTCAGATGATGCATTGCAAATATGGAAAGCTTTTGTGTGTCAATGACATCTCATTGAAGCTATTTGAAATGCTTTACACATTCTACCTTGTGGTCAGTGTAGATAGATATATTTGATAGTTTAGTAAAAATTAATAATATGTGTGATTTTATCCAAACTAGTACTTCCTTTTGTGTTTCTATTTTTTATGTGTACTGCACTGTGACACTGGAGTGCATTTTAATTACTATTCATTGAATTAAATGAACAAACTTCGTTCTCATGATGTACATGTTTTCAGATATGCCTATGTGTGGATTGTGGATAGTTATATTTCCATGATACAGAATATTCCTGGGTCAAATTTGAAGAGATTGAATTATTTTCCTTTATCTTATAAAATATGAAATGATATATTCTTCAAATTAAAGCAAAGTCTGTCATCATCATAAAAGTAAATTTTTGTGCAAGTCAATTCAGTGCAGTTGAATTGTCTGTAGCAATATAAGTTACTTGACCAGAGGTTTAGAAGCAGAAAATGAAGAGTTATTCAAGCAGACCTTGGGTGACCACTTGATTGGGACACTGTAGATGGGCTTTATCTTAAGGACAAATGACTAAAAGAGACAAAGATCTCTTTCGATTCATTTTTTGTAGAGATGAGATCCTGCTATGTTTCCCAGGCTGGTTTCAAACTCCTGAGCACAAGCAATCCTTCCACCTTGGCCTCCCAGAGTGGTAAGATTACAGAAGTGAATTACTGTGGCCGGCCTCAATTCAGATTTTTACCACCTTTTTTTTTTTAGCAAGAATAAGTCAAATAGAAATACTTCCTGATAGGCTCTGTTAAAAAATACGTTGTATCTACTGACTCTGCAAAACTATTATTCATTTTATGTATGCTAGCCATTTATCTTTTTTGGTTATGAGCTCTTGATGAGAAGCATTTGTGTGCTTCTTTTAGCTTTGTGAGAGACTTGTTGACAATTATCAGTGTTTAGGCAGTTGTGTTACAATCATGATACAATGAAAAGCAACTGGTTATTGAGCACTCTGTGCTAAGTGTGATCTTTCCATACTCTTTGACATCTTTAATCCTCACAATTACCCTGCATTTTTGGTGGTATTATCCTCTTGCTCAAGGGATCTACCAGGTAGCAAGTAAAATATGGCAACACTGGGGTTAGAATTGAAGTTCATCTAGTTTCATCTAACTACTCCACTGTGCTTCAGTGAGAGATATAATACCACCAAAGTAGATGTATATGCCTTTAGTTAAATGTTATCTCAATTACAGGTAAGCAGTATTAACAGACAAAGAATGTAAGGCAAACTTCTTAATGTTCTGATTTTGGGAACAGATATAGCTTTGTTGATAGCCAAATCGATATACAGTAAATTAGAATATTTCATTTTTTATTTTCTAAATAAGTCAGTATACTTATAACTTTATAAGTATGAAAAGTAAGAAATAACAAGTAGACTTATTGAAAAAAATATGAGCCATCCATATTATATGTAAAATTGTCAAGAAAAAATCTGTTGAGAGAAATATTACTATATATTAATTATTTTGGGGGGAATAGGATGTGATGTTTTCTCTAGATCATTACTGTTCAATACAAGTGTAATGTGAGGCCGGGCTCGGTGGCTCAGCCTGTAATCCCACGCTTTGGGAGGCCGAGGTGAGTGGATTACCTGAGCCCGCAGGTTCGAGACCCACCTGGGCGACTTGGCGAGACCTCATCGCTACAATAAATTAAAAAATTAGCTGGGCGTGGTAGCGCGTGCCTGAAGTTCCAGGTACTTGGAAGGCTGAGTGGAAGGATCGCCAGAGCCCAGCAGGTCGAGGCTGCAGGGGCTGGGAGCGGCCACTGCACTCCAGTCTGGGCAACAGAGTGAGACTTCAACTGAAAAAAAACAAAACAAAACAACAACAACAAAAAACAAATGTAATGTGAGCTATACAAGTGTAATTTTATGTTTTCTTGCAGCCATGTTAAAAAAAAGTAATAGGTAAAGTCACTTTTAAAATTATATACTTAATTTAATCAAATTCAAATTATCCTTTCTACATGAAGCCAATATAACATTTTTAGCAATATTGGTATTATTATTTTTGTAGTAGAATTTTGAAATTTGGTAGCTATCTTACAATTACAGAGTATCTCAATTCAGAGGCTAAATTTCCATCTGAAATACACGATCTATAATTAGATTTGATAAAACTTACACTTCAAAAAGTAGATTCATATCTCCAAGCTGTTTTACCATATTTAAACATTTTTTCAATAGCCGAATTGACTATCGGTTTTCAATTTTAAATTTACATTAATTAAAATTAAATAGTCCCATTTCAAGTGCCTACTGGCCAATGTAACTAGTGGAATTAAAAACTGATAGACTTGATGATTCTTTGAGTGGATGAGTGGGATGAGGAATGATTAAGGGAAAGAAGGGTATCAAGTGAACAAAATACTTTTCCTAGATATCAGCATACTACTTTACTGTTTTCGTTTCCTGTGCAAGTTATTGAACTTCCTCATGGATAAAATGGCTGGCTGTCTGTCTGTCTCTCTCTCTCTCTCTCTCTCTCTCTCTCTCTCTCTCTCTCACACACACACACACACTCAGTCTCTCACACACACACACACACACACACACACACACACACTCAGTCATGTACCACATGAGGACGTTTCCACCAACAAGGGACCACATATACAATGCTGGTCCCTTTGGATTATAATACTGAATTTCTACTCCACTTTTTTATGTTTAAATATATTTAGATATACAAATACATACCTTTGTGTTACAATTGTCTATAGTAGTCAGCATAATAATAGACTCTGCAGTCAAAGAGCAGTAGGTTATATCGTATAGCCTAGAGTGCAGTATGTTATATCATTTAGGTTTGTGTGAATACACTCTACGATGTTCTCACAATAATTAAATCACTTAATGATGCATTTTTCAGAATATATCCCTGTTACTAAATGATACATGGCTGTGTCTTGTCTTTCTGTCTGTCTGTCTGTCTGTCTATCAATCTGTCTGTTACATCTACTCAGGGTTGGAATATTTTAATGGAGTTTTAAATCTTATTTAATATTAAATTTGAATTTAATTTAAATATTAAACATTATGTTAAATATATTTTGTGGTCTCTTTACCTTTTACTCAACTTAATGAACTACATTTTTAAAAATTCAACACTTTTTAAAGCGGTGCTCATTTATAGTTTGATTTTATTTTTCTTCATATAAAATGTTGAGATTTTAATAAGTTTTCCATTTTATATTCAAAGTATATCTGTGTTATATGCCTTTCCATGGTTTTAAAAAATTTCACTGAGATTTTTATAATGGCACTAATCTAACTCAGTTTGTTAATTCATTCTAAATATAAAGTGCTAAGTAAGCCTGTGATTTAGATTGCTGTTTGTATAAAATAGGCTTTAACTCTATAAGGTATAGTTTGCTTGTATTCTAGTATAAAAACAAAAATCATGATATTTTGACATTTCTCGCTCTGAGAATAAGTATTTAAATAACTTAAGTATGTGAGGTCCATCAAACTATATTCTTAATTTTTCATGGAAATAAGTTTTTCAAATTTGTCAATACCAAGTTTACCCCTTCATTTCCAGTGTTATACATGTTATTGTTATTCATGTATAACATTTCTTGATCTCTTTCAGGAGAAAAACCTTTCAAATGCGATGAGTGTAACTTTGCTTCCACAACCCAGTCCCATTTGACTCGACATAAACGTGTGCACACTGGAGAAAAGCCCTACAGATGCCCGTGGTGTGATTACAGGTAATGACTCATCACTGAGCTGCCAATCAGATGGGCCACCATGATGGATGAAAATCCTATTGAATCCCCAGTAGGAATGTAATTTTGCTGACCAACATGAATTAGTGTACTTTCAAGCATGATTCATACATTAGAATGAATACCTAATTTTTGTGATGAAAAATACACTTAGCCTGGCACAGTGGCCATGCCTGTAACCGCAGTGCTTTGGGAGCCAGAGGTGAGAGAATTGCCTGAGCCCATGGTACCATCATGAGACCTCATCTCTACAATAAATCAAAAAATTAGCCAGGCATAGTGGCACGCACCTGTAGTTCCAGCTACTTGGAAGGCTGAAGCAGAAGAATTGCCTGGACCCAGCAGGTCTAGGCTACAATAGCCATGAGCATGCCACTGCACTCTAGCCTGGATGACAGAGTGAGACTCTGACTCAAAAAAAAAAAGAAAAAGAAAAGTACACTTTTTTTTATAGAGCAGTTTTAGGTTCACAATAAAACTGAGAGGATGGTACAAATGCTGCCCATATGTCCCCTACCACACTATATACATAACCTCCCACATTACCAGCAGCCCCCTCCAGAGTGGGACATTTTCTACAGTCGATGAGCTTATGCTGACTCTGCTATCGTCCACATTACCAGCAGCCCCCTCCAGAGTGAGACGTTGTCTATAGTCGTTAAGCTTACACCGACACTACTATTGTCCAAAATCTGTGGTTTACATTAGGGTTCAGTCTGGATGTTGTACATCCCATGGGTTTGGATGAATGTATAATCTATCGTACCTACAGAGTTAGTTGCTGTTTATAAAATATAAAGCTCTTTTCCATTTTGTACATTCTTAACATTTAGGTTTTATAATGTTTTCTGACACCTGAATTTCCAGTGATCTTATTGTGTTGCTCAAAGTAAGGAAACCATTTCAATTTAATCACTTGTTCAACCCATATATGGAATCTCATCTACTATGAGTTAAGTACTCATTAAGACAATGTAGATGATATAAGAAATGTTTCCTACCACTAATGATATTGTAGCATAAAAAGTGACTTAATATTTATAAGTAATGATAATACAGATTTGAATGGGTAGTAAAGAGTGCAGAGTAACATGTAGAGAAGGATTGTACTGAGCCCAGATGAAGTTCTCACAGAGGAACGAGCATTTCAGCTATGGCATAAGCAATGATAAAATTATATCAAGGACATGATGTCTGTTCTAAGAGGATGAGGAGGTGATGACACTGTGTAGAATTTTAGTGCTGGAAGCATCTTGGAGGTCATGGATGTTCAGTTCACTCAGTGACATCCATAATGGCTGAATGATGCCTGCCAGTTTGCAGAATTCCTTAGTGGCAGCAGCAAAGCTTCAGTACAGAAAAGTGTGGGGTATACTCAACAACGCTAAATTGTTCGCTGAGCTGCAGGGTAAGGTATGTGGAGAGAGGCACAGTGGAAGGTCAGATGGAAAATAGAGCTTTCGGTCAGGTCATGCTGCACCTGGCGCCTGTGCAAGCGATGGTGATCCATGGGACGCTCAGGGGTTTTGTAGGCAACTGCATAACATCTGTCTTTGGAAACCTGAACTAGAGAGTGAGAGCCTTCATCATCCTGGAGCTGAAGCTCTCTGTTATCCGTGGCACCAATGATGATACGGAATCGAGTGTGTGTCTCTAAATGCAGCCCACCTTTGTTGACTATTAGAATGTATGTTAAGCCTGAAGCCTTCTTTAAAAAGTAGATTTTTATGTTCCTGTGGATCTAGCCTGTGCTTTCAGCAAATATATTGCCATAATTTCTATTATCAACCACATTATTGCATTAAGTTTTATGTGAAAGGTCACTGAATAGTACAGAGATATTACAGATATATTTCATTCATTAATTATTCATTCATTCAACATTTTATGAGTTCTGTCTTTGCATAACACTGGATTGGTATTTCTTGGAAATTTGGGAAAATGGTGATCCAATTAGAGGTAGATATAGAAGTTCTAAGGTGTTGATAATATGGGTTCTTTAAAAAATAAACATTATTGGATACTCTTTTTTTCTTATTAAAGACAATTAAAGATCTTTAATTGTCTTTCTTGTAAAACACAGAAAATCAATTAGAAAATCATAAAAATTCCTTTAAATTATTATTCTTAGCTCTTGGGCTTATCCTTTTAGTCTATATATATGCATAAGTTTTTATTGTTGTTTTGGGGGAAATTTTTGTTTAGTGTAGATTTTATTTTTTATACTTAGCAAATTGAAACTACCTTTCCATGTTGATCATTTTCCTAAATAACTATGGTTTTCAGACTTCTAATTGGCAGAACTCTCATTTCAAACAGGGTTGTATATAAAGCTCCACTTATAAAATAGATGAACATGCTGTTTATCACTTATAAGTAGAATTCATGGTTAAAATTTATCATACTTATTATAACATGAAAAATAGTGTAATCAGACTGTTTTGACAGTAGAAAATTTTAAAGTGGGAAGAGTTACTGATAACAATTGCTGATTGGCCTCCACAAACCTGTTTCTGTCTTGGTTTTGGTATGTGCACAGGGCATGGGCATTATGAGGAACACAGTTTGTGTGAGGGATCTGGGCTCAGCACAGAGTGACTGGGGACTGTTAAACTAGTGTCCAACATGCCACTTTCTCATTTGTAAGTTCTGAATTATTAGTGGGCCAGCCTCATGGGATCTTGGTGAATGAATGTTAGGTGAAAAACAGACTGACGTCACAGAGCCAAGCACTGCAGAGTGGCCGTTTTTACTTGTCATCTCAGGTGAATGTTTAGCATAGCCAGAGTTTTACTTCACCTTTCAATCTCAGGATACTGCTCAGGATACCTTGAGTTAATACAGGAATTTCATTTTCCTGAAGGCATTTTCCTGAAGGCCTGGAGGCCAATCAGCAATTGTTATCAGTAACTCTTCCCACTTTAAAATTCTCTTTATTTATAATCCATGTCACAATGGATTGTTTTTACAGTTTTGAAGTGGTTAAAAAAATTATTAAATCCAAAATCAGTTTTGGATAATTGCTGACATACTTTACAGATTCAAAATGCTTAGTTTGAAAACGACTCTTCTGAAATATACATTTACTATGTGTATGATCCTGAGTTACTCTGATGTACAATAATCAATTTATTATGTTTTTAGTCAGTATGCTGTTCTCTGGCTTTTACTCTGAAAATGCTTATGCCTAAATTTTTGTGTATATCCATGATTTTTTCAGAATAAATTTCTAGACATAGGATTTAAGTTTTTTGATGGCATAACTGTAAAGATTGTGATTGATTTTGTTTTTTCTCTGACCGGTACTGTTTGTTCTTTGGTGTGCATACATGTAATTGAAAGTATTTCAGATTTCCTTGGTTTGAAAGTGTATTATATTTTTTGCTAAGGTTGAGGTCGTATTACTTGTCCCCCATTCAAGTTGTCTCTCTGAAATAGCATCACTTTTGTTTAGTATTGCATTTGAGCCAGCTGGATCTCATCCATGTTATACCTCTGTCAGGAATACGTTAAAAAAGGATGGTGTTTTCTAAGTATATTGTTACTGTCCTATGAATTAAATACATAGAACATTTAAATCTGGTGATATCTATCAAATTTCCATTTGAAATGCTTAATGTCCTTTGAAATGCTTAATGTCCTTTATAAAAATGTTGTTTTTATGTTCATTTAATTCTTTTGAATAATTTGATTATTATGAAATTAAATAGTTTGAACAGCTTCTGCTCATCCAATCTTACCATTCTGTGCACATATGAATACCTTTGCTTTTACTAGTGAACAACAGGCAAGTTAACCTTGACTAGGGGTACAGAAAACTTGCCAAAATAAGAATCCTTCTGAAATTAGGGTCTAGGAATGAAATATGATTAGAACAGATACCTTTATTATCTTGTTGATGAGAAAATGACTTTAAAATGAACAGACATTTAAGTTAAAAAAAAGATTGTTTTCGTTGAATAGGAGGTACAAGATGCCATATCTAAAACACCTAACAAAGCAAATGTCTTCTTTTCATAAGTTTGAGTATGTATTATTTTCATATGTTTTGTATATCTTTAAGATCACATATTTCCTAAGAAATTTCTTTTTATATATTTTTTTAATTTTGTATTTATGTTGTTGGTATCTTTCCACAGTATTTTGTTGCTCAAATAACTAAATAACTTTTCCCCATTTAGTTTTTTATTTGCATAATACCTATAGATAAAAACTATAGAGTATTTGTATCTCTGTCATTATTAACACTTATTTGCAAGTAAGTTACTATCATTATAAACTGAAATATTCTTTAAATTTCATTTGAAAATATATTTCTCATTTTACAAATTGAACATTACTGGAGAAATACTAGTAGTTATAATTATTCATGAAAAATGCGATTATAGATTTGTTTACAAAAGAATTTTATAATTGGTCTTTTGAACCTGAGGCTATTTTTCAAGTTTGCATTATTAATTTAGGAAATCACATCTCATTCTATTTAGATGTAAACATGTACCCTTTTCCTTAGCTTTTACTGTCTAAAATATCCAGATGTCCAATCTATTACAATTCAGTATATTCCATCATTACTCCAAAACTTTTTCACCATTAATTACTATTCATTATAATTTCAAAGTGTAAATTTAGATTCATGGCACACTGACCTACTATATTATTTATGCAGCAAATTCTTTAGATTTGTTTCTACATTAAAATGGAAGCACTTTAACATTTTTCTGTATTTTTATTTTTTTATGTATTGTCACCTCTATATTAATGAACCAATGAAATAGAAAGACCTTTAATATGTTATAATAAGTACTCATTCTAATAGTGTAAAATCCATACTTTCTCATAGGATTTGTTAATATCAAATTGTTTTCTCTTTCACGCCTTACATTGGCTTCCACATGAGAATTGATGTGTTTCACTAAAGTCGCTGTAGTTGGACTTTCATTCACATGAAACTTATTTTTACATTGCCTTCCATTTTTTTCTGTAGGATCTATGGGGGGAAAACAATACATGCATATTAAACAATAAGCCACTAATAAATCATGAAAAACAGCACAAAATACTACCTGTAGTATAAAAATTTTAAAGATAATTTTAAATATAATTGTACATTGCACTTTAATTGGCACTTAGTAAATTATAGAAAACTAAAATCTCAAGCCAGAATCTGACAGTCTTACTATTTGTTTGCTGTGTCTCTATTATTGAACTTGGGAACGTATCTGTGTCCCTTAAGACTAGTTTCTCAGAATTTTCCTCAACTTTACCATATGTACTCTTTTTTTTAAAAACTTTTTACGTTTTCCACTATTTATCTTCTTTTTCATTACTTGAAATCATAACCCTGAATAGAAATACTGTATCTCATGGAGCTGTGGAATTAAATCTGCAATTCCTATCTCATATTGAAGATTCACCTCATTGTTTTGCTCAACTTGTGGGAAAATACACTTGGATTTTTTTTTCCTACTTGATAGATGACTTAGCTTTCAGTCAGTGTTTTCCATAGATATCATTAACGCATTAAAGTAGTTTTTTTTTTCCATCTCAATAGGATTTTTCTTTCTTTTTTGAGATAAGGGGAAACCATAGAATATTAGAAATAACATCTGAACTCAGGTTGTGATGTCTCAACCAGAAATGTGCTTACATTTTGCGATATTTCCTGCATCTCTAGCACTACTCATCTAAACATTTTGTTTTGTCTTTCTAATAAAATCTAAGAATTTGGCAAGATTTTACCACATGTGACTGTAGTGGGTAGAATTTGATGTTCGTTACTACTGTTTGAAATCTGTGTAGCTGAAATTTGTTTGGAGATCCCACAAAATTTTTGTCAAAAAGTACATTTAATTTAATAGAATTCTGTCTCAATTTAATAGAATAGAATTCTGTCTCAACCTTGCATATTGCCAGAAGCAATTTTAGGGAAGTTTTAAAGATGCAATGACCAAAAAAAAAAAATTTTGTTTATAATCTTTGTTTATTTCTCTTGAAAGTTCAGGTTAATTTCTTAAACTTATTTCTATAAAATATCAGTTATGAAAAGTGTTTTTTGGGTCATAGGTTGCACTATGTATTTTAACATTATGTAAACATTGTATACATTAAATAGATAATAAGGTAAGCCTTCTTAGGTACTGTGGCATTGAAAATTCAGTATTCAATGGGATTTATTGTTCCTATCTTCCATTTTTGTCAGCAGCATCCTGAGTTAGGGAGACTAACTCCACAGGGAATACTTTTCTTCTTTTGGATAATCTCTTAAGAGACTTTCCATTTTTCTTTGGTTTCCTGTTGCAGGTTCACAGGTTGTACCAGAAGAAGCAGTAGATAGAACATACGTGGATTTGCCCCTGAATACTGACAATAAGAAAAAATATTTGTAGCAGTACACATATTTACTGAGAGAGAAGTGAAATTATACATACCAAAATGAACAACACATACTTTCTTTTTCCAAAAAATCAGAGATTGCATTTATTTCTTTTGGGTGATTTTGAAGTTCTTAAAGAATAAAGTCAACACATAAAAATAAGCAAAATGAAAGTGTCTAGTATTAATATTAGATATAACTTATATTTGAAGCAGTTTGATCGATGCTACAGCCTGGTTAGATCAGAATAGACTTTAAATCAAAATTATTTATGTCATGTAAAGTACCAGTCAATACTTTGTCATTATTTCATTTACCTCAAGTCTATATCTCTTTTATATTTTACTCTATTGTGACTGCTATTCTAGTTAATGGGGGAAAAAAGTATCAGGCTGAAAGATTAGTTTGAAAGTCTAGAATTCCACTTACCTTCCAAAGTTTTCTTAGGCTTTCTCCAAGTTGCAATGAATTTCTTCTGGAAAACAAATGTATCTGTTGGATTCTGTATGTTGTGCTTGCTCCTGGTCAGATTGCCCCTCCTGCTTGCTCCCTGCACACAGTTCAGCCAGCCACAGGTAGATGTCAGTGTAGTGGCTGGTTTGTGAAACCCTGTTTGGTCCTAGGCAAGCATAAATACCACTTCAAAAGATTCTCTGAGCATGTATCTTGATAACACTTTATGGAGTTGCACTATTTTTCATGAGGAGTAAGTGATTCTGGTAAGTTTAGGTGGGATCTTTTGAGGGGTCCCCTAACAAATTGATGTCCTCTTCATTGTATCATCTTTGCAGATTTTCTGCAGTGAAGTATGCAAGCCATGCCATATGTTCATCTGTTCTTGTTTTCTTAATGCTCTGCAGCAGAAATTGAGTTTGTCCTAAATGAAATTGTTATTTTTCTCTGTCCATTTCATCAGTGAATTTTTCTCATCAGTTCTAATTGTGTTTTTGGTTTTGTTTTGTATTTTCTTACGTTTTTGTCTCACGTCACTTCCATATACAGCTTGCTTTAGCCAGTTTTTTTTACCTGCTCTATATCACACAACATATAGGGTTTTTAATATTTTTGTTCAGTCTAGCAGGCGGTGTGCTGATAGCACAAGTATTATGTCAGACCTTTAGTGAATACTGGTAAATTTTAATTCCCAAAAATCTTTTTTTAAGTAAAAAATTTTATAGACTTAAAAACAAATAGATTCCATAGCATTAAAAGTTACAAATTGGTTCAGATGTCCATTAAATAAAACTAATCTGAGATACTACTTTTTGTTTATCAGCTACAAATGTTTTGTTTGTCAATGTAGCTGAAATAGGTGTTGAGATCACAGATTAATTAGAAGAGTCATTTGGAACACAAAGTGACCATACACTCCCTCTGCTATCTCTTAAAGTAGAATCCAGATAAACATGTTTATTTTACCTGCTGTTGTTGAATCCCAAATCCAGTCATTATAAAAGGACCAAAACTATCTTTGGGGATGGTCTTTCTACAAGGAATTACTCTGGACAGTCCCTTGGGTGGTAGTTAGATATATCTGTATATATTGTAGTAGAAAGGAAGACCTTAGAGATGAAAAAAAATAGCACATTTTTTTGGGCAATAGTCTCTTGCAATAATAAGTTATTCCTCAGACGCTAGAGCTATTATCACACAACAAAACACTTTACCCTGTAACTATCTATAACTTCTAGCATTGGAAGCTCATACAATGTAGCTTATTAGGAAAACGCTAATCACCAGGAGGGCCTAACAACAGTCAGTCGACTGTAGGGTGCACATCCCTACAGTGTGTGATTGGATTTAGCCTCAGGTGTGGATCTGAACAAAAGTAGCTTAGCAAAACAGAGTAACTTTGAAGTGCATAAAAGTTTGACCAGTTGTCATTAATTCAGCCAGAATGCTAAGATACTGGTTATTTAATTTGATTTTCAGCTCCTTTGTTTCCATATATTCTGAAATATTGCCTATCTGGCGCCTGTGCAAAAATTGTAAAAGAAAGAAATTGGAATATTTGGACAATGGTGATGCAGTGGCTTTTACGAGGCAAAGTCAAAGTATGCACATCATCAGGCACATTCACTCCCTTTATGCCTTCTGTGTGGGAGCATATATTCTGTATATTTTGGCTTTTCTCTAAGAATTTCTGTAAAGACACTATTATGTCTCTTATACATTTCACATCTTTTTTCTTCTTAACAAAGGAAATGTAGCACAACTAATTTCTTGGGGTTTTCCTATTTATTTTCCTACTTATTATATTCATGATAAGTTCTACAAAAATACTCCTGAGGGTTTTTTGTTGTTGTTGGTTTGTTTTTTAGTAAAACGATATCATGGTTGGTCATGGTGGCTTAAACCTGTAATTCCAGCACTTTGGGAGGCCAAGGCGAGAGGAATGCCTAAGCTCAGGGGTTCAAGACCAGCCTGGGTAACTTGGTGAGACTCATCTCTACAATAAATCAAAAAATAAAAATAAAAATAAAATAAGCCAGGCATGGTAACGCGTGCCTGTAATTCCATCTACTTGGAAGACTGAGGCAGAAGGATCGCCTGAGCCCAACAGGCTGAGGCTGCGGTGGCTGTGAGCGTGCCACTGCACGCCAGCCTGGGCAACAGAGTGAAACTCCAACTCAAACAACAACACAACAACAAAAATTATGCTACTCCTTACTACGGATCGACAAGTGACCTATAATTCAAGTAATCTAGACTCTACTCAATAACATAACATGTAACCTGATACTTTTCCCTATGGGGAGTTTTAATTGTGTTAATCTTTTCTCTTATTCTTTAAACTTTAATTTCTTTTTCTTAATTATTTTGTCTTGAATCTTGCTAAACAACCTAGTCTTTGTATTTTTCTCTTTTATATTAGCTATGACATTGTTTGGAGATCTCCATGTAGGTCTTAAATATATGTTGATTAACTTTACATGGTCCTTTTCTCGGTGCATTTTGCTTCTTCATCTTAAATTACAACTTTTCCCACATATATGAATGTCATAAAATGATTTTTTTATTGAGAGAAAAATATAGTAAATTTTGAGGTTTTGCCCTTAATTAAGGCAATTAATATTTTGAATTGAATTATTTGGGGGGAGAGGTGGTTAACATTTACATTTAGCAAATTTGTTCTAATCTATCAAACTTCAGCTAGCTCTAATTGTAGTTAAAAGTATGACTCTGTTCTATTTTCCACTCCTAAATTATACTCTTCCTCTGATTTGAAGTTAGCTTTCTACTCCGGCAAACCTGCACTGTAGGGCATACCTGATTCTGTGGCCAAAGGTGACAAGAAGTCCATGTGGGCTTATAAGCATTGTACACTCCGGATAGTTTGTTTTCTCCAAAGTCAGCATAGCCAGTGGAATGTTAAGCAGAAAAATTACATAGTCACCCTTACCTTTGCAAAGATACTGGTGCAGTGCAAATGGTGAGTCAGGGAGGGATGTGAAAGATGATGGGGGAGCGTTTAAAAGACAATTGCAAAGTTATAGGCAGAAAATAATCTTAAACTAATGCTGTGGCGGAACGGTTAAGAGAAAGACAGGGAAACAGAGGTTGGCCAAATGAGTAAATTGAGGGGAGGGCAACAGAAAACCACGTGTCATCCTTCAGGTGCCTTGGCTAGGGATGCTGGGTGAATGAGATGCCAGTCCGAGAGGTACTCATTACTGGAGGAGGATGACCATTAGGAAGATGATCATGAGTGTGGTCTGGGCCTGGCTGACTGTGAGATGCCCATGCGATGTCCAGATGGAAACATGTCCATAGATGTGTAGGTCAGTACTAAGCCCCGTGTAACTTAAAGGCAGCAATGTGATTGATGTTTCCCTTGAAAATGTGGAAAATGAAAAAAGCAGAGAGGCTAATAGCCAGCACAGGGAACTGAGATGGGGGTCACAGAGGTGCAAGGGACCTCCAGGAAAGAGAGGTGTCCTGCAACTAGCAAAGCATGGCCAGCCATGCCAGGTATGAGTGAAATGTGAGAATACAGTCTAAGAGCTGCTGGTTCTTTTGGGAAAACCAGTATTAGTAAAGTGGTGGGAGCGGAAACAAATCAGTGGACAGAGGGGCAGAAATGGCAAGCTTGCAGGTTGCCTGGTGTTCCCAGAAACTTGGCCCTGAGCTGCTCTGTGGAAACAGGCCTGGGGCACGAGAACCGAGAGCTGGGAGTTGGGCGGAGGGGGACAGGGCTGGATACACTCTGACTTTGTGTTTGATTGCCTGTGTTTGCCCAGGATGGCTCTCTACATTTTACTGAGTACTTGCATGCTCAGGTGAAAGAGCAGATTGACAGAGTGAAGCTGAAATCTGCCCACACTAGTGGCCGGGGCAGCATGTTTGTGTGAGAGTGGTGAGGCCCAAGGGCGCTGCTGGGAGCTCTCTGGATTGGCTCCTGCTTTGCTGTGTCCCTGTGGCTCCTCACTCCAGATGGGGACTGTGGCCTCAGAGCCTCTCAGTCTTTTCAGGCAACTGCAATAACAATTTCCACACATTTAGGTTACCACATAGCACCAAATTTTATCTTTTTTGGGGTGGGGGTTAGGAAAAATAGTTTATTCAGACAGTAGATTAGAACAGAGCGTATTCACTTCTCAAGGGAGAGAAGGGGCTAGATGCTTAAAGGAAACATGGCCTAATCTTCGTTTTGAATCAAGGTAACAGATTGTGTCATGGTACCATTCTGCCTTCTAACACATACACACCCCAAAATTGGGATTTTATTTGCCCTGCATGGAAAATTCCTACAAAAGCCTATTTTGCTTTGTTATTTTTATTCATTAATGTAAAAATTTGCTTGCTCTACTGGGTAAGAATTGGGCGTAATCACTTAACAAATATTCATTTTAAATTTAGTTTTTAAAATGTGACTTCTTTTCTGTGACTCGTTTTAAACAATTTTTGCCAAATGCATCAAGGTTTTTCTAAGATCAGTAAATCTAATAAGATGCTTTAATGATATCATAAGTCAATTGAGGAGTACCCCATCATTTATTGTGGTGACACTTGACGCCTGCATATATTAAAACCTATTTTAATTATTTGTATCTATCTTGTTTGGCCTATTCCAAGTAATTGTGACCATTGTGTAACACTTTTACCAATCACAAACTGAATTATATTTTCTATGTCCCTTTGTGCTAAAGCATCTGTAGAATAATGTTTTAGATTGACCCCTGCCTTCTTTGAATTGCCATGTTTCTAGAAATACATCATTCTACTGGAGTGTGTCCTACCAAAAGGAATGTAATAATAAGGAGTGTGGTGGTGTTGAAGTTAGTGTGTGTATAATGTGAAAAGAGAAAACAGACGTATCACTCCGTAGGCTGGGATAGGGGACATGATTTGTTTTCATGACTTAGGGTGTATTATAACTGCTGAGTGTTGGTGTCAGTTGCATTAAACCACTAAAAAGTGGAAATAAGTCATATATATTGCCTCACAGGTTGATGTATGCCATGTTTGCATTCACTAACATTTTGTATAGGTTTCCTTTGATTCTACTGGAGTTCTTGCTGCTTTGTTTTATTATAAATTATGATTACCACTAGGTTGATATGACTTCGTCTCAATTTCTGATTTTAGCTTGTTTTTCAGCTTTAAGAATAAAAAAATATATTTCTCATTGCAAATTGAGATTCTCTTTTGTGCATCTACTCTTGGATTTTGGAGCACCATTTTTACAAGTAGAAATAAAGGTGGTGGAAATCTTCATTATAGCACTCCTAAGGCAGGTTTGTTCCAGCAACTTATGAAACTGTGAGGAAGTCTCATTTTACTAGGCCATAGCCTTCTTAGGAAGAGAGACTCAACAGACTCAGAGTGGGATGGCTATAATGAAGTAGGTCGTGTGGAGTGTATCTTCCCAGCCTCGAGGAACTGTGTGCCCATGCCTGAGAAATATATGGATAAATATATATATATTTCTAATTACATGTTCCTTCCAATTAATGATTTCTGTATAGCCTTTGAAAAATGATGTTATGAGTGTAATGATTATACAACCCAAATCTTCCTTTTTGAGTTATGTGCATGTACTTGTTTTTAACTACATATGCACACACATATATTATTACTTTCCTTGCTTCTCTTTTTACAAAACAGTCTTTTAAAACACTGTATGCTCTCATGTAAAAGAGACTAGAAACAAGGTTTCAGTTTTATTTTTAAGTTTTTTTTTTTTTAGTTTAAAAGTGGAATATATGTTTTCCTTAGCTGTAAAAGCACAATCAAGGCAACATGATAAGTGAGTCAGTGTTGTAAAAGTAAAACTAATTTTGCCTTCACTCACATGAGCTATAGAAGGAGGAAGCTTTATTGTCCCTGGGAAGGTGATAAGGCAGAGTAATTGTATATTATTCTGTCCTGGAACATCTGCCTGAAGACTGTTGGAGCAATTCATCTATCATGGACGATACAGCATGTTTTGTCTTTTTGCTTTAACCCGTCCCCACTGCTGGCCTGCGCGGAGGTTTTGATAGGGACTGCGCCTGGGCCGGGGCTCACATTAATCAGTCCCCTTGTTCAACACTCCAGCTGACATAATTACAACCTGCGCACAGCAGTTATTCAAGTCGAGTCCTTGTCACTCGTGGTGCGAAACTACACAGCTCAGATCCCGGAGGAGATTGCCTTATCACACAGAACAAGGGCTCGCAGGAGTCGAAGAGAATAGAAATGGGAAAATGTCTTCCGGGAGTACTATATATTCCTTTAAAATAAGACATTTGAGAGACTTACAAGGGACAAAGGGAAGCATTGTGTGCAGGGACTGAAATGAACCAGTTATTATTTTTAAATGGATTACATGGAGCATTTTTGTAAAATTGGACTTAGATTATTAAATAAATTCAGTGGTCCCTTGTCATCAGGGATGCATCTCTATTACTTTGTTCCTTCAAAGACGATCACGTAACTTTAGAATTATAAAGGGTTTACATACTCTTGGTAGGACTCAATTTAATAAAACTAATAAAGTATGCATTTAAGCCTAATATTTGGCAAGGATTGACTTAGAGAGATTTGTAAGGCATAACGTTAAAGCTGGGAACAATTCTTTCAACAGACTTTTCAAAGATAAATTCTCTGTTTCCTATGGCAATGTAGTGTAAATATTAGAGAGAGAAGCCAGAATATAAACTTTCTATCTAATCATTTGTTGCACCTCCTCACCCTAATTCCCCATTGGGTGGATTGCCCTCCAGTTCCTCAAGTATAACAGATGTGAGGATGGAATTCTCTTTTAGCCACTTAAGTAGTATTTAAAATCTGATGGCAGCTCTTACCCCACCCTGAAAAACTAGGTGAGTCTATGAGCATGTAGTGATTTATGTGAGCTAAACTATGCCCTGTGTGTGAATGCCAAAAGTTGTTGTTTTAAATCTAGATTTAAAACTTAAGTTTTCTTTTTCCTCTTAGACATTATTAGATTGTCCCAAGTAAAACCAAGTTCTGAACTGAGCTATCATAAATATTGTGAAACATACTGCTGTTTCAGTAAAAATTTTACTTAATATTAAATTTGAAACATTTTCAACTAGAAAAATCTATAGTAAGTTATTGTTTATACAAATATATATGTGTATTTAAACTATGTTATTTATATAGTGATATTTTTTCCAAGTGGCTTATTTCAAGCCAAAGTTATAAATTTATTATTTTATATAGTTCATGTCCTTTTTTATGAATACATTTCTATATACCATTTTTATCCTCCCTGCCCTCTCTTGAAAATATGATTTGATAGATTGCTTGGATTTGGATTTTGGAGGATGGTTAGGCCACAGAATTTTTTTTATTATTATTTTAGTAAAGTTTTTTTTTCCCCATAACATTCTCATCCACCTGCCTTTCCTGGTTTTACAGCCTCTCATTTTGCTAAACCTAGCTAGTTCATAGAAACGTAAAGCTTAAAGCTGATACTATAAGGAAATAAATAGGTAGAGATGAAGAGTTGATGATTTATTTCAAAGAGCAGCAAGATAAAAATGAAAAGAATTTCTACCAGCAGTTTCTACCACCCAGGCAGGAAATTAGTGAAAGGAAGAGATACAATATTTAGGGCTAATTAAGCATTTTGATTTTCACATATTCTGGGTGTCACACAATATGATTTTTTTTTAAACATATTTTTATTTTTAAATTGTGGGGTATAGTTAAGGGTTAGGTATACAAATATGCATTGCTCAGGTACCCTTGTTGATAAGGGGTGTCCCCCCGTCCCCAGACAGATATTGACTACCATTAATCCCACCACCCTTGCCCT
>NW_007260311.1:1305385-1330200 GCF_000164805.1 Carlito syrichta
CTTTTTGATGGCTGCATAGTATTCCATCATGTATATGTACCACATTTTAAAAATCCAGTCCTTTTTTGATGGACAGTATGGTTGGTTCCAGGTTCTTGCTGTTGTGAACAATGCTGCGATAAACATATGTGTACAGGTATCTTTTATAGATACCTGTAGGGAGATTGCGGGGTCATATGGGGGGTCGATAGTTAGAGCTTTTAGGAATTGCCACACTGCTTTCCACAGAGGTTGCATTAGTTTACACTCCCGCCAACAGTGTATAAGTGTTCCCTTTTCACTACATCCCACACAATATTATTAAGTCAATCTTCAAAACTGTTTTTGTAGTCAAATAAATTTTGGAAACACTATATATTGTATTCCTTGTCCACCCCCTTGATATAATGATTAGCATATTAAAGTCTCACAGAATTTCTGCAGTAAAGAAATATGTATAATTTTGTTTACTGACATATGCCAAACTTCATTGGGCTTGGAGACCCTTTTCACAAAGCGTTAGAAACATCATGCTGGACTATTCCATTTCATTCAAGGGTAGAAACCACCAATGGCTGCCGCACGTTTTAGCTGAGAGACTTTGGGGTGTTAGTTTCTTATCAACACTCACCATAAGACGTAAAATTTACTTACCAAGTTTCATTGTACTTACATTAACATTTAGGTTATTGTATCAGATAACTGTCTTCCAGGTAGCTCTTCATTTCCCACATCAGGTACTTTCTGTCCTTCTTTCTTTCTTTTGAATTGGAGTCTCACTCTGTTACCCAGGCTGGAGTGTAGTGGCATGCTCACGGGTACCGCAACCTCGATCTTCTGGGCTCAGGTGATCCTTCTACTTCAGCCTTTCAAGTAGCTGGAACCACAGGCACGTGCTACCATGCCCAGCTAATTTTTTGATTTATTGTAGAGATGAGGTCTCTCCAAGTTGCCCAGGCGGGTCTCAAACTCCTGGGCTTAGGTGATCCTCTCATCTCGGCCTCCCAAAGTGTCGAGATTTCAGGCTTGAGCCACCGCGCCTGGTATTGTGTCCTTCTTTATACTGATAATATGTCAGTATAAAATTAAAATGTGTTTTTTTCTCTTTGAGGCTAAAGAATAAAAAGTCTGGGAAAAGTCAAGGTTTTGTAGGGCTTGTACTTGCACATGGCTCCTCCCTGCTTCATGGGACCTGGGTGACAGTGAACTCTGGCCTCATATTTAAAGTTCTACACAGTGTCAGAGTGAGTGGAACTGTTCTTGAAATGCTAAATTCTAAAGAAGTAATTTGAGTTTCTCATATAAAAAGTTCAGTGTCTCAGCTTGTAATCCCGCACCTTTGGGAGGCTGAGGTGAGTGGATTGCCTGAGCCCGCGGGTTCGAGACCCGCCTGGGCAGGCGAGACCTCATCTCTACCATACTTCAAAAAATGATCCGGGCGTGGTAGCGTGCGCCTATAGTTCCAGCTACTCGGAAGGCTGGGGTGGAAGGATCGCCGGAGCCCAGCAGGTCGAGGCTGCGGTGGCCGGGAGTGGCCACTGCACTCCAGTCTGGGCGACAGAGTGAGACTCCAACTCAAAAAAAAAAAAAAAAAAGTTCAGTGTCACTTTCTACCATTTCTTCCTTGTGATTTTCATTGTTTTTCAGTAGAGAGGAAAGTGGAAAGTAGGCTGCTAGATTTAAAGCAAGAGCTGCTTCTTACTGATTATAGGTACTAAGAGCAGAGATTCTAATAAAGGAGTCATTCCAGTGGCAGCGAATTTGGGAAACACGAATGGTGAACAAAACCAGGGAGTTCTACATTCTCCTGAAATGGAAGAAGCAAGTGTCACTGTAGGCAAAAATCATATATGATAAATATATACAAGGCCATGGCATATTGATACATTTGCTGTTAATATCACTTGAAATCAGTGGAAGTTAGTAAAGCATTTTGAATAGTGTGGAAAGTAAGAAAGTTTTAGGCCACTAGCAGTTAAAGAGTCACTGAAGGGCAGATGCAGCCGTCCTGTATGTAGACATGGTGAGTTTTCAACTCTGTTTCAGAATGTTTGGAAGTTTCCTTTTATGCAGTACAGACGAGCCCTTTGTTCATGTTCTTTTTTTTTTGTTGTTGGAGTTGGAGTTGGAGTCTTAGCCTAGGCTGGAGTTCAGTGGCACACTCATGGTCATCCCAGCATTCACCTGTTGGGCTCCAGCGATCCTTCTGCCTCTGCCTTCCAAGTAGCCGAAACTACAGGCACATGCTACCACGCCTGGCTAATTTTTGATTTATTGTAGAGACAAGGTCTCACCAAGTTGCCCAGGCTGGTCTCAAACCCATGGGCTCAGACAGCCACTTGCCTCGGCCTCCTAAAGTGCTGAAATTACAGGCTGGGCCACTGAGCCCAACTTGTTCGTGTTCTTAATGCACATAACTCATCTCTTGTCCAATCGACTCTTCTTTGAGGGCATCACCACAGTGATTCACTTTTATGCTTCTTTGTATATAGTAGTTGCTAAATATATGTTAATAAATTCATTTTGGAAATAAAAAGTCATTATGTAGGAAAGCATATTTTCCAGCAGTGCGTCTGAAGGACTGGCCTAGCTTGTTAGGCTTTTGATGTAACTCCTGGATGTGCCCGGGTGTTCTTTCGGTCTCAGGCTGGCCAGCACAGTGACTGCTTTTCAAGAGCCCTCCACAAACACACAAGGGTGGGCTGGTTGCACACTTAAGAAGGAGATGTGGACCCTTGGACAATAGTTGAGATGTGGAGCCAGGATAATACTGTCCTCTTCAGAGTGTGGACCTGACCGAGAACACATAAATTTGCATCCATTTCTGTGCTGGATTACATGGTTCTTTTTCTTGCAAGGCCCTGTTCTGTTTTAGGGTCACCTTACATCACTCAAAGCACATGAACAGAACTCTGATAAATGGAGAGAAATAATATAATGTGCATCAGCTTATCTTGTTTTAAGTCTTGATTTCAAAGGGTTAAGATTTCTGAAAGGCAAGAAGTAATAAGTAAGTGATCTAATAGGAATTATCCTACTTAGTAGGTAACTACCAGTTATATAAAGGGAAGATAAAATTCATAAAAATTCGAACAGAGTGATCATGGAATTCTCCAATTAAGTTTTCTTTTGCAGAAAATGTCCAAAATATTTACTTTGTGGTTACCTTAGATTTCTACAAACTCTTTTTATCTTAGTAAAATAAAGACTTAGGTAAGTTTGTATGTAATGTAGTATAGTGCCATTTTTTAAAACATCAAATTGAACTTTCATAGCACTTAGCCTTTGGGTCTGTGGTTTTTACTGTTTGGAAGTGAATCTTTAGCCATGTCTTCACTGCCAGCCCTTCCTTCATCCCATATTCTGGAGGTACTGTAGAATATGGACAGTCATCCTTGTTCTTTGTCCTTCTGGAGAGAACTGAAGACTCTGCTTCCTTGTGTAGGCAGCATGTGGTGATTGTAAAAGGAAAGGAAGTTGGCCTGGCCAATGACTCACGCCTGTAATCCTGGCATTTTGGGAGGCTGAGAGGTGAGAGGATTACCTGAGCCCAGAAGTTTGAGACCGGCCTGGACAGCCTCATCTCTACAATAAATCAAAAAATTAACTGGTGTGGTGGCATGTGCCTATAGTCCTAGCTACTTAGAAGGCTGAAGTGGAAAGATAACCTGAGCCTAGCAGGTTGAGGCTGTGGTAGCCATGATCATGCCACTGCACTCTAGCCTGGGCAACAGAAGGAGACTGGGACGGGGAAAAAAAAAGGGAAGTTCACTTCAGTCTCCCTTCTCCCACCACACCCTCCTCTCTTCCCTGGTTTATTATGCTTTTCCTCTGATTGTCCTTTCTAGCATCAGTCTCCTTGTTGTGTCTTTTACTCCATCCATTAGCTCGACTCCTCCCTTGTCATCATCAGCATCACCACAAGCATCTCCACCTCGGCCCCAGCATCCACTGTGCCTCTTTGCCATGGTTTGTAATGTTCACATTTTGGACAATACTGTGCAACCCAGTGTTTTTTAAAATAGACACTTGATCATATTTGCTTTATATGCGTAATGCCTAAAGAGATTTTCATGAGTAACCTAAATGATCCAAAAATTTATTAAGCAAAATGTGAAAGTTTCCTTGGACTTAGAAACTCTTTTATGAAGATAATTACCATCCATAGTTTTCTGGGCTTCCTTTGAATACCCATTTAATGTCCTTATCTATCTATCTATAGAAATGTATATGTATATGTTTATGTATTCATGTGTGTACATTTTATATGTGTTTGTGCATATGTGGGTATATAAGCATATACATGCTGTATCTGTATATTTATATCTTTTTAAAAAGCTAGAAGGACCCATGAATGCATTCATCTGAGACCTGATGTTGTTTAGCTTAATATTTTTTTTAGAAGTCTTTCCATGTTCGTACATAAGGTTTACCTTGTTCTATTTAATGGTTTCTGTAAAACAAATAAGGATAAACAACCAATAGGACACACACTAGGTCTTCTTCAACAGGCTCTGCTGGAAGGAACTCACAAGACAGGCGCAGTAGCCACTGCCCCTCCCATCAGCCCTTCTCCATGGCCTGCTGTGCTCTGAAGCAAAGCCCAAAGATTCTGCAGACATCAGATTCTGGGGCGTCTCTGGCCCTCTGGTTGTGGAACTTTAGGCTATACCAGTGGAGAAGCAGCAGCCCCCCTGCGGGTGTGTTCAGAGCTGTGGTCCAGCAGTCCTGGAACATGGCTAACAGATCTCTTGCCTTGTTCTGACACCACTGAGTGCTCCTGGTTGGGGAGATGCCTTCCCCTTCATGTGATCAGGCTTTGCTCTCCCAAGGTCCTACCAGCATATGACTGGCTTCCAGGGAGTTCTGCAGGAGAAATGAACTCTTATTTCTCAGTAGTACAGAATCCCTTAGAACAGATGCGCCATAAAGTAGATCCCATTCCTCTATTATTGGACATTAGTTTTAACATTTTCTTGAAGGGTTAGCTGTTATCCTTGTGAATCATTTCCTAGAAGTTGACCTGCTAAACTTTCAAGGACATATGTACATCTTAAATGTGAAGGATACTATCACGTTTTTCAAAAGGTTTTGCTAACTTAGACTCTTACCAGTGACATATTATTTTCTCTTACCATTGTTTACTATTATCAGTCTTCTTAAATTTTACGGATCTTTTGCCTTAGCTTTACTGTGCTTTTACTTGGTTTTTAGGGACATTGATTACCATGTAATGCTTACATAGCCATTTTGTATATCCCCAATTATGAATTGCTTATTTATATTTTTATCTAGTTTCTGATATTTTTATGTTTTTAAAAATTAATCAATGGCACTCATTTTGGAGTCCTGATTACTCATGTTTTTATATATGTTGCACATTTTTTCCCTTTCTTTACCCTGTCTTTTAATGTTATTTATGATGCATTATGCCATAGAGCAGCATTAACTTTTATGAGGTATATTTTCCCACATATTTTGATGCATTTGAGTTGTGAATTTTATTTAGAAAAGCTCTTTCTAATCAAGATTATAAAATATTTTCTTCTATCGTTTTTATACTTTGGTTTCTTTATGTTAAAATTTAAAAATCCAAATGGCATTTATTTTTGTATGGTGTAGGATAATAAGAATCTAACTTATTTTCTTCCCATAGAGTAGGCAGTTGAATGGAGACCATTTATTATATAACCCATCATTTCTTAATTGATTTGAAATGGCATCTATATTTCTTGTATAGATGGAACTTCATGCTGTCTATTCTGTTCTAGTGATGTATTTGGTTCAACACTCCAAATGACATGCATCTATTTGCTAAACATCGTTGATAACATGTTCTCTTTTAGGCAGAGGAATATGAAGTTCTTTTTTCTTGTAGCTTTTAACCAATTTTAAATTTAAACAGCACAAATGTTCAGTAATCTAAAATTATCAGACTCTTTCCTTATGGGTCCTTTAGTGAGAACATAAGTTATAACGGAGTATATCTCTTAGGCTGTCTTACATAAATTGAGAAACAAGCTCTGAGTTTATATATTGGAGCATATTCTTCTAACCTACAGTGAGCTTTAAAGCAATCTATGAAGGAGTTTTATATTCCCAACTATTATGAAATATTTCATTTTTCTTGCCCAGAAAATTTATAAATTATAAATAATGCTGGTTAAAAAAATGTGATAACTTCCTAAGTTTAATTTATGTAAAGATTTTATTTGGATTATTCCCTATTAATTTTGGAATACTATTACAAATATATAGTAGAAACCCTTTTTCAACTTAACTTTTAAACAAATATGTGTAATATTGTGAAGAGTAATTCTTTTCATAGGTATGAGTTCAAAAGTATATAACAAACAGGCAGAAAGAGAAATTGCATATGTAGATAGGAAACTCACACCACATACACTTATATGTACACTGTATCTGTTTGGAGAATCTATTTTTATTCAAATGGATTGAAATTTCTTTTCATTTAAAATAAGAAAATTGCTGATAGTGACCCAGATAGGTGAACTTTTTTGCATTTAATATAAAGGCTAGTCGTAATAATAAAAAAACCCCCATGTACCTATGATATTATCTGAACGTGTTTAATATCATCTACCTTAATCCCCATGGCAGCCCTCTGAGACACGGATAGTATTCCCATAAAGCAACCAAAAAATGTTTTGTCATCAAAAGTTTGGGAGCAAAGTGTTAAGCAAAATCAAACATATTGCTTTAAATAGGAGACTTCTGTTATTTCCATTTATGTTGACTTTCTAAGAGGAAAATGCAGTATGCAATGTTGTCCTTATTTTACTGAATACAGATCTTCCCACCTTCATATTTAAGGTTTTTCTTTACATCTGTTAGCATCTTCAGAAATAGTATTTTTGGAAGAAGTGTTTTACAAACCTTTATACAAATTTTATATTTTTCAGTTCACTTTTTGCTATACTTATGATTTTTGACTTGCAGGGTTTTATAGTATTTGTGCAAATTTAACTATATTTGACTTCATGATTTTTGCCTTTATTATACTTAGTCTACAGTATCTGAATAAAAGGAAGAATTATTCCCTGCTAAAGTAATATTTCAGGAAAAAGAGTACACCAGATATTCTAATGCTAGCTTTTGTTCTAAATAAATTCAGAAAAATTAGAGTAAAAAGCAGTACAGTGATTGGCTATTATGTGCAGTTCATGGTATACTCTTGAAGGACAAATGGAAAGAAAAAAACTATTGTTATGTGATTGAGTACATATAGCTGGAGGTAGAATTTCTAGTGACAACATTATTGGAGTCAGAATATGCTGTTTCTCAAAATGAAGGTGGAACCAAAGATAATGTGCTCTAGAAAACTGGCAGAAGATCTCAGAATGACTTTAATGATGTTAGACACTGATGCATTTGAAGAGTTTTAACAGTAATTTGACACACATGGGTTGAAAAAACACTATTTCCAAAGTAATCTATTATTTAAAAATAACAGGTGATTTAAAATATGTATTCAAATTAATAGAATGTATATGTTATATAGATATTTTCTTTCTTATATTTTATAGACTCAAATGAACTCTCCTTGTAGCCCACCCCACTCCCATTTTTTGACAACTTCTTTAGGAAAGTTAAGGTTAACTTTATATCCACAGTCATATTTTGTAGGTTCATACTCTAAGTATATGTGACCTACATTCACTTAAGTCTCTTTTAGTTACTTTTAAAACTTAAAAAAACCCAAAACAATTGTGTCATATTTGTCTGGGATTTATTGTGAAGCCTCTTCAATTTATCACAGAAGAATTTAATCCATTACTGTAGTGCCAGGCACTGCTTAAGCCATATGTGACCCCCCTGAAATTAATTGCCACTTCCATTCTGAATTCTTAAGTTTTGTTATACTTAATAAAACTGTTACAGTTTTATTAAGTATAATACTCTTAAAAATAGAATGCATCCCTTAAATTTTTTTTTTTGGTCTTTGGCTGTATGGTCCTTTTAAAATTTCTTAATTGTAATTAATGCATGAATGTGCTCTCCTATAACACAATTATGACATTACAGCTGTGCCTGACTCTACCTGGATCACTCCCCCCACTCAATTCCCCTAGGCAGAGTCACTATTCATTTACTAGGGTGATCCTGTCCACATTCCCATGTAAATTCCTAGTTACTTAACACATAAATCTATATAAAATGCTTGACTTACTGTGAGTGTGTATTATCTCACACACACACACACACGCACACGCACACTTACTTGATTTTAGCATATATTTTGCATGTAGCTTCCTTACTTTTTCTGTGGTAGACATAGCTGTCTGCCAATGTGTGATGTGATATGTGTGTTTCTATGCATGTATAAAGATAAGTGTGTGTATAAAATCATTTCACTGCTGCACAGCATTTCATAATACAGTCTATTCACCATTGGTGGTGGTTAACAACTTTTACTGTAGTAATGTTAAAATGTTGCCTGCTAATTTTATAAATTAATTTAGCTATCACTCTCTCAAAGTTCTCAAAACAATCTTATTAAAATTTTCATTGTAATTGTGTTTAACCTTGTAGATTATTTCAGGAGCAATTGATATCTTTAGCATGAGGCCCAACTGTACAGATACATGGTATATGTCTCTGTTTAGCAAACTCTCCCATATCCATTATTTTTTTCATAACTCATATAATTCATGTGTTTTGTTTTGCTTCTTTTAAAGCAGCATTTTTGCATATTATGTAAGGGAGTTTGAGTGCACATATTCACAAAAAACACAATTGGGCACTTTGCTCAGTTCTGTTTTTAGTTCTTTTAACACCATCTTCGGTTCAGCTACCATCGTGGTTTTTATGAATCTTTGAAAGGCTTCTTAAGTCACCTCTGGAGAGTGCATTGTTCACAGAAATACACATTCTGAGATATTGAGAGATCACTAGATGCTGTCAAGTGGTAGCCCCCCAAATCACCTAGGAAATGAGAATCTTTTTAGTGAAGCATAGGAAAGTAGAGTAATGAAATGGGGAGATAACAGAAATAGAAAGTGATGAGATGTCTTGTTGAGAAAGGCCTAGTATTTCCAAGACAATTATTAATTTTGCAAAAAAAGAAAAAAATGGGAGTGATGAGGCAGATGCATGACTTTCCTTGGGAAAATAATAATTAATGTTTATTTAGGATCTCTGTGGGCTGAGCACTCTTCTAGTTACTTATCCTATGGCATCTTTGCCATTTGGTTTCTTTATGGTTAAATATTATTAACATATCTTAATAACTACATAGAGTTCACATGGTTGTGTCATTGTGATACTCATTTATTGTTGGCACAGGTTTCTCTAGTTAACTCACGATTTTTGCCATACCAGCTCACAACCACAATCCTTTGACTAATTACATGATGGTTTTGGGGGGGGCTGTTGCAATATGGGAGAAGAGCCAGGCAGATCAATGAATCCTAACAAGCAGAAACCTTCTGCTGCCCAGTTCTTTGTGACATATTGGCAGATGAATAGACAGACCAGCAGAATCAACTAGAAAGTCTAGGATTAGCTTCAAATAAGTAAAATATTGATAAGGGTGGCATTTTAAGTCATGGAAGGAAAGTGGACTTTAAGAACTGTTATTGAGAGAACTGGGAAGCAGTTTGGATCCCCCTTGTAGGTTAATTTGGTAACAAATCTAATATTTAATATAACATAATGCAACTATACAAATACAAGAAGTAATTTTAGGACACTTCTTTTATGACTTCCAAGTAAGGAAGCCGTAGAACATGAGAAAAATGAACATTGTTTGCTTTTTACAAGATACCATAAACAAGTCAAAAGCAAAATGAAACTAAGGAAAAATTATTTTTTTTCAACTCTGTCAGTAGATGAAGAGCCAGTCATCTTCATTCATAAGAGAATGACTAACAATCCAGTAGAAAAAAAAGAATACAAATATGAAAAGTGCATGACTTTTTAGTATTTGAAATGATACTTAACCTCATTCATTACAAGAGAAATGCAAATTAAAAATTAAAACTCCAATGAGATACCATTTTTTAACCACCACATTGGCAAAAATTCAAAAGTTTGGTAACACCCTACATTGGCAAGAATGTGCAGAAACAGGCTCCCTCATACACTGTTGGTGGAAGTGTAAATTGCTACAACTCCTCTGGAGGGCAATTTGGCAGAATTGATCAAAATCACAAAAGCATATGCCCATTGACATTTGACGCAGTTCCACTTGGCATCATGAGATTCTCCTGGCATCTTGAGAAATAGAAATTATTTTACAAGATTATTCATTGCAGCCTTGTTTATACTAGCAAATGAGTGGAAACATCCTAGATGCTCATCAATAGAGGGTCGGTTAAATAAAATAAGCTGTGCCCACACTGTGAAATACTATGTGGCTATTAAAAAGGAAAAAAGAAGGTGGGATGGGAGTAGAAGGGCAGACAGGGGCATCGAGAGACCCTATATATTCTGATGTGGCAGGATCCCAGGCTCTCATGTTCGATGAACAGAGCAAGATGCTGGCATGTGTGATGATCACAGGTTGATTCAAGAGGAGTAGAGAGAAGAGAATACACAGTACTTTTGTGGCTTGAAAAATAAATTTTGAGTTTTCCCAGTAGATGGAGGAGAAGCTATGAGTAGTAACAGTCTGGTAATTTGGGTCAGAACAGGGGCAGTGGTAGGAAGGGAGGCTTCTGCCATATCCATTGTTAGATTCTGATGTTTAAAGAAACATTCACATGTGCATGTTTGCTCAGCAACTTCAGTTGTTGTTAGGTTTAACAACATACACGTAGGCTTTTTATGTTAATAGGCCACGTGTTAGTATGTAGTACTGATTAATACTTTTATGGAGTTCCAGGAAAACTTGTGGTGTTCTGCTTATTATTTCAGTAGTAGCTTATTATGAGAAATACCCTTTATTACATATTTCTTAAGAAGCCCTAAAATGGATAGGTCTCCCTTCGAGTACTTTTGCTAATTTCTCACCCTTTGCTTTACATTATGTACATAGAAGCTACCTCAAAATTCTTAACATGTTGTGTTCCAAAACTTAATTGGAAACATACCTTTAAGTTAGAATGCTTTTTCCATAGAACCGTGCAGGCAGTTTCTGGTCCCTGCATGTCCTGCAGGAACTCCTTAGCCCAGTAAGAAGTGTGAACCAAGATGCTGAGGACTGTCACTGCCCTTCTTCCAGCAGCACTCTCCACTCCGAGTGGGATGGGCATCTGCCTGAGGGTCCTCAGCTGAAAGCTGTGGTGGCAGTTTCTGTCACCTGGCTGGAACGGGAGACTGGAGTCTAGAAAGGAGTTCAGTATCCTGGGGAGAGTTTCAGATTTGATGGCTTGTATCATGTTGAGCTGACTATGTGGGCAGGAGCCTGGCAGCATGTGCCCTTCAATTCTTCACACCAGCCTTGAAACTGGGTTGGAATTTAGAGTCCAGGAGTAGCTTTTAACACTTCTCTAAAATTCCTATGTGAAATATTTTGTTGATGACGATTTACTTTCCTGTAAGGAAATAGATACTACATAGATTGCAGTCAGTGTTTTCATAGTTTGATGCTGTTGGCTGTACTTATAGTTAAGGAAAAGAGATGTCAGGGAATTAAGGTGCTTTCCCTTGGCCACAGCCACCCTGCAGAAGGGCCAGGACTCATGTTAGAGATGGAGCTGGGTTGCCTCACTTTATGCCCATGGTGTTTCCTCTGCATCATCGTCTGAGGGCAGGAATCGGAGGAAGAGGAGGACGCCAGATGGAACGGACCCTGCTGTGGGTTAGGAAACAGGATTGAGGCCCATCATCCATTTTGCATTCCCAGGGAGATGGCTTAGACATCACTGGCATCCTTTTCTCCTTTATTAAAAAATGTGTGTACCCTCTTTTTTTTGTGAGTTGGAGTCTCACTCTGTCGCCCAGACTGGAGTGTAGTGGCCGCTCCCGGCCACCGCAGCCTCGACCTGCTGGGCTCCGGTGATCCTTCCGCCTTAGCCTTCCGAGTAGCTGGAACTACAGGCACGTGCTACCCCGCCTGGCTAATTTTTTTTTTTTTTTTAATTGCAGAGATGAGGTCTCGCCTGCCCAGGCGGGTCTCGAACCTGCGGGCTCAGGCAATCCACTCACCTCAGCCTCCCAAAGGCGCGGGATTACAGGCTGAGCCACTGAGCCCGGCTTGTACCCTCTCTTTCTAGTTCATTTCAGACAGAACTGTGTCATGAGTTCTTCCTAGCATTCCTCTATTTTAACTATATATATATATTACCCTTTGCATTTTTCTGAAAATTGTTATTTTTGACGGGAAAATGTTGTACCTCTTTCATAGGAAAACACCAAGTTACATATAGCTGGAGACAGGAATAAACCCCTTGACTTGTGGTATGATCCTGGGTGGCAGAGGAGGAAATTCAGAGATACAAGAAGGTCAGGGGATATTTCCCAAGGAGCAGTGTCAGGCCCAGCAGAGTCACACTGGCTCAGGGACACCAGTATTAGTGTTCTTCTCCATCTACCAGGACATATGCTTTGTGGTAATTAGTCAGGGAGATCTCAAAGGGTGTGTGTGTGTGTATGTGTGTGCGCGCGCGCGCGCGCACGAGTGTGTGTATATGTATGTATGAGTATATTGTGTGTGCACGTATACATGAATGTTTGAATGTTTGCATGTGTGAACATGTGTGCATACATGTGTGAGTATACACTTGTGGGTGTATGCATGAATGAGTGTTCTGTGTACTTGTGTGAGTGTATGTGTACACGCATGAGTGTATGTGCATATGTGTATGCATGCATGAATATATGTGCATGATTGTATGCATAAGTGAGTGTGTTTGCATGAGTGCATGTGTATGAGTATGTGTGCACAAGTGTTTGTGTTTGCGTTTGTGTGTGCATGAATGTGCATGCATGCATGAGTGAGCATGTGTGTTTGTGTATGAGTGACTTTGTACATGTATTGGCATGTGTGCATGTGTGAGTGTTTGTGCCAGTCATGGTGGGATTTCACACAGCAATGGTTGAGGGAAAAGATTAGAGGTAAGTATTCTGATAATTATCACTAGCTGCACATCAGACAAAACTCTGACATTAGAGTGATTCAACCAAAATATTCTCCAACAGAGGTTGAGAATCTCTTCTCCATCTTGGTGACTTTATGTCTGAACAAGTAGCCTCTGAGGTTCTAGTGGCAGGAAGAAGAGTGATGGAGGTACATGAATGTTTTTAATCGAGAGATAATTCATGTATCTAAAAATTAGCTCATGCAACCTCGACCTCCTGGGCTCCGGCGATCCTTCCCCCTCAGCCTTCCCAGTAGCTGGAATTACAGGCGCGCGCTACCACGCCCGGCTGATTTTTTGATTTATTGTAGAGATGAGGTCTCGCTGCCCAGGCGGGTCTCGAACCCGCGGCTCAGGCAATTCACTCACCTCAGCCTCCCAAAGGCGCGGGATTACAGGCTGAGCCACCGAGCCTGGCCATTTTCTGGTTTTTAATATAGTCTCAGAATTGTACAGCCATCACCACAAGCAATTTTAGATTTCCTCCAAAGAAACTCAGTACATGTAAGTACTCACCCCCCGTTTCTGCCAAATGCAACCTCTTCTTTCTGTATGTATTTGTTTTTTATATGTGTATTTTAAAACATGCAATTGCAAATATATATGCACATATGCATTATATAATAAAGCATAAAAGTAGTGTGAATATACATCATATATATGAATATATATGTGGCTGTATATGTCTAAATATTTATGTATGGAGTGTCCCATGATGCCTTTTAAAATCTCAAGTTTCACAGTTCTTTGTAGTTGTTTTATTTTATATTTTTAAAATAAAAATGTGTTACCTTTTAAAATTCTCTCTCTTTTTCCTCTGCCTTCGTATGCACCTTACCTATTTCAGTAATAGTCTAATTGTTAGAATCCACATGCTGTTTAGTTACTCAGAGGCTTATTTTTGTCTTAGATACATGATACACCCTTCTTGAAACCACAATATTATGTTTTCAAAGTCATTTCCGTCTTTCTTCCCTGAATGTTAAGATTCATTGCTTATATTCTCCCCTTTTAAATATGCCTCATGCATTGAAATGTGTTTGTTTCGGCCATTTTAATTTCTTCATATGATTGGTGATTGTCTTTGATGATGCTTCATGCCTAGCATTTCACATAAGGAAAGCATATTGGTGGCACAAAGAATCTACATGCCTGATAAACAGTACTAATTAAGTACAGTAGTAGCTTTTTGTTTTCTCTCCCCAATGTCAGTAAACAATGGTGAATTTAGGGGGTGTCTGTAATGCTGATGAAAACAAATTGGAGATCTGCAAAATTAAGGGAGTAATTTGGAACAGTTTACCCTGCTAGTTTGAGGAATTTAAAAAAATGGTATTCTTTCTTTTAACTCTCACAAAAGTGGACATTTGTGTCATCTGCCTTCAGATGTTTTCCTATGTGACTTCTGTTATAATCCAGAGCTATTATTTAAGGATAGTTATACATTTAAGAGACTCTACAATGCTAACCTTTTCTGAGAATGTGCTAGTATCTTTGATATGTAAATAGTATAAGGAAGGCCAACTGTAGTGTACTTGAAAACATACTGGCCTTGAAAACAGAAAACCTAGATTCATATTCTGCCTTAACCACTTACCAGCTGTGTAACCTTTGTAAGTCAACTTATCCTTGTGTTATTCACCTGCTTCTCCTTGAATTATTTCGGCAATCTTGACTTCAGGGGGTTGTTTGGAAGCTTGGGGTACACATTAGGTGTTTACTCCTTTTTTTTCCTTCATACAGCAATTAATTAACAAGAAGGAATTTCTATAAAAAACAAATTTGGTAATTCAGTAGTGACGTGAATGAAATAAGTTGTGTGTGCATATATTCACTAACCATCTTACATATATTTAGTCTACTTTCTAAGAGAAATTTAACATCCAGCTTGACAGAGTCTTTGCCCAAAGCAAGCTGAAAATAGATGGGAAAACTCTGTTATTCCACTTCTTTATTTTAAAAGGTGATATTGTTTTTTAATTTAAAAAATTATATTTATTAATATAAAAATTATTAAAATATATTTGGGAAATCAAGAGAAGTAGGCATTAAAGTATAGCTGCATTCATTTTTAAAATAGCTTTTTAAAAAATTTTTAGTGACAGGATCTCACTCTGTTGCTCAGGCTGGAATGCAGTGTTGTAATTATAACTTACTGCAGCCTCAAATTCCTGGGCTCAAGGGATCTTGAGCCTTGCATTAATATTTTGATTACGATTAAAAGTTGCTATGAATCTGGAAAAAAATATTTTGATGTATTTCTTTCTAGTCTTTTTTTTTCCTGGGCATAGAGGGATTTAATGTGTCTGATTTAATTATTCTACCTGTATTAAGTTGGACATGTACATTTGGTGACAGACCCTGCCTGAATTTGGAGGAAGCAGCAGAAGCTTTTTCAGAGGCGTATCTTGGATTCAGTTATAAGACTGCTCCCATAACGCAGGTCTCCCTCCATCTGTGGAGCCACTAGTGCCACTTTCATTAACTCTGCCTTGTTCAGAGGATCCTTCTCCATACACCTCTTGTTGTATGTGAATAGATAGCATATTACTGAACCCTTTGAATTTCTAATTTCTGAGCCTTTGCATGTGAGTGATAACACAGCAAGTATAAAATCATTGGTTATAGCTATTTCCACTTTCTTGACCAGTATTTCCCAGGATGTATTCCCTGAAAAACGAGCATTATAATGCACTTGAATGTTATACACAAAAGTGATTCCAATTAGAAGCATTCAGGCAATGTAGACCCATACAGAGTTTCTTCTTAGAGCCTTTAATATTCTGAAGTACATTGTGAGATGTGTTTGCTCACTGCCGTTTCCCAACCTTACTTGGTCACGGAAATCTTTCTTCAGAGAACATGTTGCAGGATCTTGTTCTTCAGCAGTTCCTTCAGGAAAATGTTGATAAACATATTGCTCTATTTTCTTCTGGCATTTAATTTTGGTCTGCAGAAAATCTGTGGCCTGCCTGATTTTTTGTTTGTTTCTTTCCAGATAACCCCTCACCACGTGCTTGAATTTGTGTAGGGCTCTTTTTACGACTGTTCTAAAAATGACAAAGACAAAAGAAAAACAACTGTATATGTGTATTTAGAAAGGGCCTAGGTGTGGAGTCTTGGTGCACCTGCACTGGCAGGGTCGAAGAAGCAAGCTGAGCAGTTTGCCTCAGAAATCAGCAGCCCATCCCCAGTTTTCCGATTATTTCAGACTTTGCGTTTCTAATTTTGCAGGAAAACAATGGGAAAGGAGCCCGCTCCTGTTTTCAGTGCAATTTGACACGTAATATATGGACCCCTGGTTGTACTTTGCAGTCCTTCGCTTTTACAACCTCACTGGCACTAACACATTGCCTGAATATTGGAGCTGAGGTCAAGACTGTTTTTAGCAATACTTCTGTCTGCAAACTATTTTAGAGCCTGTGTAGAAGCACCTCATTTGATGGAACTTGAAAGCCAAAGCAGTTTTGTTTCATAAAGGCTCAAAAATCAGTGGCTGGTAACAGCACTTTCCTCTCGTGCCACCCTTGGTGGTGATAGGTGTGTTCTTGGGGAATAAGCAAACACCTTCACTGCCCTCGAGTGGTACCAGGATAATTTGATATTAAAATAATAGAATTGGGGATTTTGCATGTCCATTTCTACATAGAAATGAATTACTAAGGTAAAAGACCAACTTAGAAATCAACACCAGGGTTGTAAAAGCGACCAGCCTCTTAAGATTAATGTATTGCATAAGTTAATTATTATATGAATACAACACTTAGAATAGTACCCAACATGTAGAAAGACTTAATGTAAGTGTTAGTTAATATCGTTATTTGTGGTACAATGTTTTTGATTTTACCTTAATTAGATTCACTTTTCTTTTTTATCTGGTAGGTCAAACTGCGCTGAAAATATCCGCAAGCACATCTTACATACTGGCAAACATGAAGGAGTCAAGATGTACAACTGCCCCAAATGTGACTATGGGACAAATGTCCCTGTGGAATTTCGAAACCACTTGAAAGAGCAACATCCTGATATCGAAAACCCTGACCTTGCTTACTTGCATGCTGGTAAGGGACTAAAACTATTATAATACTTGTTTTTAACAGGATTTCATTTAATTAGTCACAATGATTATAATGCTATTTGCACATTTCCATAATTTATTTTAACGGAGTAGAGTATGTGATAGTATCTGCTTCGAGACCTATTAAAAAATAGAACATTCCGGTCTTGTCCCACTCAACTATGAAAAAAGGACTTTTCGACTATATTTTATCCAAAAAGCAAATCTGACAAAGTAATCATCCTAGGGCAACACAGTTAATAATAGATTATTAAAACATAATTGCACTGAAATGGAAGTAGTTAGTTGATCTTTATATTTTTGACTAATTGATAAAATTTTTACTTTTTTTCCCAAAAACTGTGATTTAAAACATTTTGCCCCTGTCCCTTTGGACCCTCATTTTCTGTTGTATATCTGGAAAGAACATGACCTGTGACTGATGAGAGCAAGTCAGGTAACTTCGGTGGTAACATAGTGCTGCTTATTTCCCAGAAATCAGGGGATACCTGTCACTGGGTTTTAGGGAAATGCTAGTGAGAGCAGTGACTGCCAAGGTGGCCACAGCCTCTTAGATTGCAAGTCAGGTGCTTCAGAGGGTCTTGGAGATGGTGCAACAACTGCAGGGCACAGAAGAGCTACTTTTCTAGCCCAACAGGTGGTTTACTTAACAAGTATTCTTTTCATATTGAATTCTTACTGTGCAAGACAACAAAATGGTGGGTTATGGGTGTGGGAACCTATTTGAGGAAGTCTTACTCGGAAGTAGGATTTGGAGAAGTGTTCTAAGATTTAGCCCAAGCAGTAGTGTATTTGAATAAGGCCACCTGATGCGGAGTGTGTTTTAAACAGATGGCTTCGGACCAGTTAGAGCTACTTTTAAACTCTTCCTCCCCGTATTGGCCGTGTGACCTCAGGCAGGTTGACCTCATCAAGTCTCAGCCTTCCCCTGTGTAAATCTGTGTGATAGTCCTGCTTAACTGGGTCACTGTGAGAATTAACAAAGCTAATGACTAGGAAACTGTTAGTGCAGAGCATTTCCTGCCTAGACTGTGCAGTACTGAGAGGTAGTTGGTAGTGGTGGTGATGGGGTGAGCATGGTCATCTGTCTGAAAGTCATGGGAAATCATACCAGAAATGCAAGATTCCATTTCCCAAAGATTTAATCAATACTTGCTTATAGAATAGCTGCACTGAAAGAAATATAATTTGATGAGTGATTTAAGTTAGCATAATATTCTTAATACATTTGGCAGTATATAGGTATGAGGTTATTACTGTTTGTTCAGGTTTTCAATTTATGTTCATATGCGTGACTTATTTAAGTAGTGGTAGCATGTTTGATTTGGTTAGCTCTTTGCTGTGTCCGGAGCTATTTTCGGAAAACAAGTGGTCTCTGCTTTTTCCATTTGGTAGGGTTGTCACTGAAAGGGTTTTGAACTAAACAGTTCATCAGTTTTAGTTCACAAAAATAGATAAAGTAAGTTGAGATATCTCTGTCCATCAGTACCTATGGGTTCTTCATAAATCTGAATATATAACAATATCGATACCGGGAATACTGTCCACAAGAGGAGGCTCTTCTAGAAATGGCCAAGCAACACCATCTACATGGATGGTGAGTGTCTGTAAAGTCTCCTCCTCATGTGAGTGGAGCTCTGTCTCCTTTCCAGGTGCAAGATTGACACATCCATCTCTCCCTTCCCTCATACCAATTAGACATTAAAAAGGGATTGTTTTCCCAAAATAAAGTGTCCCCAACTTTCCAAATAAACTGATGCTGAAAAGGGGAGGCAGTCTAAATGCAGACCACAGAAATACCTGCATTTTGTCGTTCTGCACAGTGCGGATAGGCTGCCTTGCTACACTCCCTGTCCTAGCTATACTGTGACTTGGCAATATGTTGTGAGATCTCATTATTTGTATAAAAGTCATCGTTTCCTTGTGTTTGTGTGTAATGAGTGTACTGTTCTTGTTTTCTTTTTATATTTGTGTGATTCTGTTGGAAATACTTTTCTCTGTAAGTCAGAGTAGCATTCTAAGTATTTTCACGAAAGAAATACCTGTGACACCAAGGGGATGCTGACGGCTTCTTCTTCCGAAGGCATGGCAGTATTGCTCTTCAGGAAAAAAATCTTTGATTAAACTTAGCTCATTAGGAGAAAACTTTGAAGAGGTAAAGTTTTTCAGACTGACTTCTTTTTAGCCTTGCAGTTCTAAGTCCTTGGTGATATGTTTTAGTATGATTTTTGAGTTGAAGTGTTGCTGCTGCCATGACGTTGTTGGGTGGTGGTTATAGGCACCACAGCTGAGCTTTGATGGGAGGTGTGTACGACATTCACATGGTGACAAAAAAACCTAAGGACACTCTTAGCTGCATTCTCTGGTGTCTGTAATATCAGTGTGATCAGAATTTTGCAACCTAAAATTCAGCAAAGCATAGTATGCAGTTCATTTAATAAAAGTCTTAGTGCTTTATGTATTTCACCCGACTCAAAGAATAATCACTCCAGTCCTGATTTGACTGTATCACATCTATCAGACATCTAAAAGTCCCAACAGAACAACACTGAAACTAAAAGTAGTGTGATTTGGTTGAGATAGTATAAATTTTAGTGCAGTAATACCTGGAAATGTTATATATCCAAGTAAGTTATTTTATTTTTTATTTGAAAACAGTTGTGTAGAAAGAGGTTTTCCTGTGGTCGTGCTGTTCCCTTAGTAGCTGTACACTGGTGTGTAACTGCAGTAATTTACACAAATACCACAAAATTGGAGCCTGTGGGGACCCCAATTCAAGTTCCTACTGTGCCACTTCATAAGGATGGATGGGTTTCCCTGGACATCTCTGTACTTCAGATTCCTTATCAGTGAGCACAGGAGTTTGAATGAACCAACATTCTGTACTCCTGTGGGCATGGCTTTCAGGGAGGATGGGCTCTGATATGATCTTTATCATCCCCATGACCTTGGCGGGTGACCCTGGAAACTTTATTTTACCTCTGTGGATCTATTTTCCTCCTAAGATGGGGATAGAGATGCCTACCAGACAGAATGTTCATATGCTTTACATGAGATAATCCTCTACGTAAACTGTTTGACATGACAACACTTAGCAAAAATGGATGCTCAGTTTTCTATCTAGCAGAGGTTGATTATTCATTGTATTTTTTTCTCAATTCTTTTTGGTGACTAGTAGAACGATTTGGGTATCATTTTCCATCTCATACAGCAGAAAATGAAAAGCTACATGTGAGTTCTAATTTTAGGTGTAACCCTATATGAAGCACAAGACAAAAGTAGCTTCTTTAATTTTTTGACTGTGGATAACTTAGAAATGTAATGTTCAGTTTCTAGGTAGCTGGGCATTTTCTAGATTTGTTTTTGTTAACATTGAAAGAAGAGTAAAAATGGATTTTTAGCTTAAATTTGCTGTTTACGAACATACTGTGAGTTATTTCAATACTTTTAACAATTGTGTAGTCTTTCTTATGCTCAGCAATTGGTGAGTTTTAGTAAATGTTTGAGACACGCTAGAATAGAATGTCAGTACCAGTGTTGCTTTGGTGCTTGGTGCCTGATTTGTGTTCCCTGTGTGAATCACAGTAACAGTGTTTTTTCACTGTATGTTTGAGATAGTATATTTTTACTTAATTTTTTAAATGCTGGTTCTACCAAATGTTAAGAGGGGTATGTTGAAGTTTACTACTATGATTGTAGATTTGCCTAACTTTTAAAATTCTGTTAATTTGGGCTTTAACGAGGGGGTCATACACAAAAAAACAGAATTATCTTTTGGATGGCAGGCCCCTTGTAGTATATTCAGAATTTGTTCCTCCATATTAAACAGTCAATCAAAGTTTTTAACTGGAAGTTTTGAGAAGGTTGCATCATAATTTGTGGAAGAAATGTCTTGAGTTGTGGCAAATAAGTGGCTGCTTCTTCCTTCATGACAGTGCATCTATCCCATTGAGTATTCAGCAGCCTTTGGCCAAAATTGGCATGATATCCATGCCCCACCCTCCCTATTCACTCAATCTCTCCTTGAGTGACATTTGTTTTTTCCTGGATGGAAAAAGTCCTCAAAGGGGAACATTTTGCCAATGTGGTGGGAGTGAAACAAAAAACAGTAGAAGCACTAAAAGGCATCAAAATGGGCTAGTTCAAAAACCGTTTTGAGCAGGGGAAAAAGCACCTCAGTGGGTGTATTGTATCAAATGGAGAGTACTTTGAAGGTGACTGAAGTTTAAACATGTAAGAATAAATACAATATTTTTATAAATTCTGAGTTTTCTGGGGTCTCCCCTTTTATATTTTGAATATGTATCACTAGGTACTCAGAACTTTAGGGCTGTTTTGTACACATACACACAAATGATAAAGAATATATATGTATTCCCTTATAATCATGATATGCTCCTTTGTTTCTGTAGCCATATCTCTTGTCGTCATTTGGTATTAATATAGTTACACTAGCTTCCTTATAAGCAGCATATAGTTGCATTTTGTTTCTTTATCTGCTGGGACAATATTAGTATTTTGCATGACATATGTTAAGTCTTTTACTTTAGTATTTGTACTAAATGTAATTATTGATATATTAGTTACTGTCAAAAACCAAAAGTACTCAAATGTCCATCTAGTAAAGTGTATAAAGCAGAGGTCCTCAAACTTTTAAAACAGGGGGCCAGTTCACTGCCTCTCAGACCGTTGGAGGGGCGGACTATAGTTTAAAAAAAAACAACTTATGAGTCGGGCTCGGTGGCTCAGCCTATAATCCCGCGCCTTTGGGAGGCTGAGGTGAATGGATTGCCTGAGCCCGTGGGTTCGAGACCCGCCTGGGCAGCGAGACCTCATCTCTACAATTAAAAAAAAAAAAAAAAAATCAGCCAGGCCTGGTAGCGCATGCCTGTATTTCCGGCTACTCGGAAGGCTGAGGCGGAAGGATCGCCGGAGCCTAGCAGGTCGAGGCTGCGGTGGCCGGGAGCAGCCACTACACTCCAGTCTGGGCAGCAGAGTGAGACTCCAACTCAAAAACAAAAACAAAAACAAAAAAAACCACTGTGAACAAATTTTTTTTTTTTTTTTTTAAACTATAGTCCACCCTTCCAACGGTCTGAGGGACAGTGAACTGGCCCCCTGTTTTAAAAGTTTGAGGACCCCTGGTATAAAGGTTGTATATTTACATAATCTACAATCATAGTAGTAAACTTCAACATACCCCTCTTAACATTTGGTAGAACCAACATTTTAAAAATTAAGTAAAAATATAGACAATCTCAATCGTACAGTGAAAAAACACTGATATTGTGATTCACACAGGGAGCACAAATCAGGCACCAAGCACCACTGGTACTGACATTCCTTTCTAGTGTGTCTCAAACATTTACCAAAACTCACCAATTGCTGGGCATAAGAAAGACTACACAATTGTTAAAGGTATTGAAATAACTCAGAGTATGTTCGTAAACAGCAAATTTAAGCTAAAAATCCATTTCTACTCCTCGTTCTGTAGTTAACAAAATCAAATCTAGAAAATCTCCACCTACCTAGAAAATCCTGGTCTACCTCAGTGAGAATGAATAAACTATATGCAACAATATGAACTAAATCTCATAGTCCTGTCATTGGATGAACCAGGCCAGAAACAAAGGAATATATTCTGTGTAATTCCATTTATATTGTAAATGAAAACAGGCAAAACTAATCTATGAAGTTAGAAGTCAGGGTGTGTTTTCCCTTGTGGGCCACAGTCCCTAGAATGAGGCACAGTGGTACTAGGAGCATTCTACTTCTTAATCCCAATGTTGGGACACAGTTGTGTTCAATTTGAGGAAATTCATCAAACTCCTCTAAGTTATACACTTTTCTGTATGTATGTATATATATAAAAGCACATTCCTTCTTTCAAGTTTCTAAAGCGGTTTATTTAGGTCCACTCTTCATCTAATATGATGAGATTTTACAATCACATTAATCCCCCCAAAATTGACATCATATTAAGAGGTCAGAATTTTTCTGTCATTGTACAATTTTTCTTCTGAATTTAATGAAATTCATTTCATCTCAAAAGTGATTTTGATTTTGATTTTAAAGTTTTAGCAGTTGTATTTCTGTCATCTCTCTTATCCATGAATGAGCTCGATATTCATTCCCTGCACTTTGAGAAAGAATTAAATCCATGTCTATGTTTGCAGTAGAAGTGACCTGCAATCTGACTTCCTGCACAGTTCACTTCAGTAATGATAGAATGCTGTAAACATACCCCCGAGAACAGGGGGTGAAGACCGAGAAGGGCAGGGCACTAAGGGGAAGTCTGTACTGATTGTGCTTCAGAAGAAGAGATGTTCCTTTTTACCGATTCCAAGCAACAGATGTACTGTTGCCTATTGAAGTTATGCTCCTTGCTCATGAATAATGCTCACGGGAACACCCAGGGTTACAGTGGTCAGTTTCTGAACATGTGACAGCTGCATCAGAACTGAGGATGATTTAGTTACTTCATGCTTCTCTCTGAGAAGCTGAGACTTTATATGGTAAATGTGTTTTCTTTTTTCTTTTTTTTTTTTAGCTTTTAAATTTTTTTTTATTTTAAAATAAAATATATTTCAGGGTTAGGTATACAAATATTCAGCAAGTAACCTTGTTGATGAGGTGTGCCCCCCTTCCCCAGGCAGATTTCCACTACTGTCAATCCCAACTCCTTGCCCCGCCCCCCTGCAGTTTGCTGGTACTGTCAATCCTTTTCTCATAGTATTGCAGTAGTTGTTCAAGGTCCGCTTATGAGTGAGAACATGTGATACTCAGTTCTTTGTTTTTGTGAAAGATCACTCAGTATTATAGAATCTATTTCATTCAGGTTGCTACGAAGTTCATGATTTTGGTCTTCTTTATGGCTGCATAATATTCCATTGTGTATGTGTACCACATTTGTTTTATCCAGTCTTCTTTTGATGGGCAGCATGGTTGGTTCCATGTTCTTGCTATTGTGAACAGTACTGCGATAAACATATGTGTGCAGGTATCTTTTTTATAGAGTGGTTTGAGTTCTCCTGGATATGTTCCTGGTAGGGGTATTATGGAGTCATATGGAAGATCGATTTTTAGAACTTTTAGGAATCGCCACACTGATTTCCACAGAGACTGTACTAGTTTACACTCCCACCAACAGTGTAGAAGTGTTCCCTTTTTGCCACATCCTCTCCAACATTTGTTATTTTTTGAGTTATTGACGATGGCCATTCTGATTGGAGTTAGGTGGTATCTCAGTGTAGTTTTAATTTGCCTCTCCTTGATGACTAGTGAGGCTGAACATTTTTTCATGTATCTGTTGGCTGCTCATATGTCTTTTGAGAAGTGTCTATTCATATCTTTTGCCCACTTTGTAATGGGGCTGTTTGTTTTTGTCTTTTCAGCACCTTTGAGTTCCTTACAGATCCTAGATGTTAGGCCTTTGACAGACATGGAGTTGGCAAATATTTTTTCCCCGTCTGTGGGCTGTCTCCCTGCTCTCGATGGTTTTGTTGGTTTTGTAGAAACTTGTCAGTTTCATGAGGTCCCACTTGTCTATCTTATCTCTTATGGCATGGGTTTTGATCAAGAATTGGTTGCCAGTTCCAATTTCCATAAGAGTATCTCGTTCATTTTCTAAGGTTCTTATAGTTTGAGATTTTACATTTAGGTCTCTGATCCATTTAGAATTGATTTTTGTGTATGGGGATAGGTAGGGGTCCTGT